>NC_142929.1:68823729-68846229 GCF_046866305.1 Octopus bimaculoides | reverse complement strand
CACACATACATACATGCATACACACATACATACATGCATACTTACATACATACATACATGCATGCATACATACATACATACATACATACATACATACATAATAACATAATGATTTGGGATAGAGAAGAGAAACGGCATACAGTTGTGGAAATCAGCTACCCAGTGGATGTTAACATAAAGACAAAGATCAGCAAAAAAGAAAATACTTATGCCAAACAATTGAGAAATCTACAATTACTCTTCCCAGATTACAACTCCAGGTTTATACCAGTAATTATTGGGGAACTAGTATATGTAACACAGTACGTCAGTACCAGTCTTGAGAAATTAGGCTTCTCAAAACCAGAAAGAAGAAAGCTGATTTGAAGACTACAGATCCAAACCATCACTGAAACTATGAAAATTTGTAAAACTTCCCAGAAGTTCATCATTTAAGTATATATGATCATGTCTAGACATGCAGCTATATGCGTGAAAGTACATACATAAAACAAAACATACATAGATACTCTTTTCATGTTGTTGAAATTCCAATGAGGGAGCCTTGAATCTAAGTTAGAAAGCAGCTCTTTCTCTATTGGCAAGAAATCTTGAAATAAAACTGAAGAATGACATACATACACACATGTATATACATACAAACATACATACACACATGCATACATATATGCTTGTATATATATATATTGATTCCTAAACTCTCATTAAAATTTTTCATATATATATATATACACACATATACATATCTATCTATCTATCTATCTATCTATCTATCTATCTATCTATCTATCTATCTATCTATCTATCTATCTATCTATATATATATATATATATATATATATATATATATATATATATATATATATATAATCAAAATAAGCAACAAGGATATCTAGAGGTAATGCAGTATGATCGTTTCATGCAACTCCATTTAATTGAACAATGCAATCATTACATCAATTTAAAATGCAGAGCAATCCTCAGCTGCACAAAGACATAGAATTTAATTAAATTAGAACAGATGGACAGGCAGAGTCTTCTTGACAATTTATTAACTTCTATGTTGTAATAGAGGCAACATGTTCTTTGTATATCTCCTTAACTTCTTGGAGATTTTAGGTATAATCATACTAATGTGTCCATCTGTTCTAATTTAATTAAATTCTATGTCTTTGTGCAGCTGAGGATTGCTCTGCATTTCTAATTGATGTAACGATTGCATTGTTCAATTAAATGGAGTTGCATGAAACGATTGTACTGCATTCTGGATATTCTTGTTGCTTATTTTGATTTTAATTACCTTACTTTGAAATTGTATGGATAATGCCATACTAAATTCTGGTGCCTCAACTTAAGTACCATATTCACCTGAATCTCTCTCTCTCTCTCTCTCTCTCTCTCTCTCTCTCTATATATATATATATATATATATATATATATATATATATACATACATACATATCTATGCATGTATATGCATGCATACTTTGCATGTTTCTTGCACTCTGCTTACGATACATTCCACAATGCATTCCATGCTTTGTCTTTTATGTTCTATATTTTACTTGTTTCAGTCATTGGATTGCAGCCATGCTGGAGCACTCCATTGAGGGATTTAGTTGAACATACCAACCCCAAGATTTACTTTTCTTTATATCCAGTACTTACCTTATCAGTCATTTTTGCTGAACCACCAAGTTACAAGGATGTAAACAAACCAACTCCAATTGTCAATAGTGAATATGAAAATTGTTGTTATAGATGCTGTGTTGTGTTTTTGATTTTATGAGAATGACCATTGTTATATATATATATATATATATATATATGATAAAAGAAAATGGAGAAGAAAAAATATATAGTGGATTCTTGGTTAAATTTATTAGTATCACAATGAAAAAGTAATACATATAAGATCCAAAATATAAAGAGACCTGATCAACAAGACGGTGATAATTCAAACCTAAAGGTGGATTGAAACATATGTAGTAGGATCTTTTTGGTTATTTCTTTGGTCCTTTGTTTTGTTGATCAGGTCCCCTTGTGTCCTGAATCTTATAGATATTACTTTTTCATTGTGATACTAGTAAATTTAACCAAGTATCCACTATATATTTTTCTTCTCCATTTTCTTTCATTATCATTTTTGAACTGTTTGTACATATATATTGTGGAACCTTCTTTCAATATATTTGATAACACAAATTGGTATCTGGATTGTTATGAATAATCCCTTATGAAGAAATTAAATCTTCACTACTTGAATTACACACACACACACACACATACACACAATGCCGAACACTGTAAAGTTGGTTAAACTTGAACGTGTTTTATTGGACAAATACAACTGGAACCAAAAAACTAAAACCAATCATTCAGAAAGTATAGAATACATAGATGATATTTATTCTCAGCTATGCATGTCACACCAAAAAAAGAAAAGTAAAAAAAAAAGAAAAACGATACCATTAGTTTTTCTGCTGTCTAAAGATAAAAAAATTATCAGTTTATTCAACCATTATTAATAAAGGTGTCGCTAGCCTTTGCTCTAAATAGAGAGAGAGAGAGAGAGGGGGGGGGGGAAAGCATGTTGGTCTAACAACAGGATTATAATTTCAACTAAGCAATCAAGCAACATTTTCCACTCTAATTGAGATCAATAACTCAATGATGCATAATTTGTCATGGCGACTGAATATGGGAATAATTTCCATTTCTAACTTTTGATCAACAGAGGCAGGCCTGGAATAGACAATGGCTGTTTATACTCAACTGACAGGTGCATGAAACCATTTTAGCCTATCTCTGTGTAACACAACAGACACTTGTTAACAATCATGTACACTTCATTTGAAACAAGCAAGTATTTACAAAATAAACAACAACAAAAAAAAAAACAGGTTTCTGCGTAATGCTTAAAAGAAAAAAAAGAAACCACCACAGCCCCTATGACATTCAAAGCATTTTTTCCCTACCAGCATTGGTTGTTAGCTGTCAGAACTCTGTATCCTTCAAAAATTCCATGCCTTTTTTTGTAAGGCGATGGTTTTTGTTTTCTTCTCACCCATGAAGGTGCATGGCTTAGTGGTTAGGGCATTTTGCTTATGATCATATGGTTGTGAGTTCGATTGCTAGTGATGTGTTGTTTTCTTGAGCAAGATGCTTTATTTCATGCTGCTTCAGTCCACTCAGCTGGCAAAAATAAGTAGTTCCTGATTTTCAAAGGGCCAGTCTTGTCACATTCATTATCACACTGAATCTCACTGAGAACCAGGTTAAGGGTACATGTGTCTGTGGAGGGTTCAGCCAGCCACCTGCATGTTAATTTCATGAGCAAGCTGTTCCATTGATAGGATCAACTGGAACCCTTGTTGTAATTGATGGAGTGCCAGTTTTTCTCACTAATGTACAATGATGAAACATATACTTCTACACTCACATACATCATCATCATCATTGTCGTCGTTTAACGTCTGCTTTCCATGCTAGCATGGGTTGGACGGTTTGACTGAGGACTGGTGAAACCAGATGGCTACACCAGGCTCCAATCTGATTTGGCAGAGTTTCTGCAGCTGGATGCCCTTCCTAACACCAACCACTCCGACACACACGCACACATGCATGCACACACACATGCATACACATATGCACACATAAAATTTATTTATTTATGCTTTAGTCAGGTAGGAAGGTAGTGCCCTTGACCATTTATAGGGTTTCCAAGACTGAAGGCAGGGGAACCGCGATCCTATGACTGCGAGTCCGCTGCCCTAATCACTGGGTCATTGCACCTCCACTATGACTACATAGGTATCTAAAGCAATTAGCAAAAGCATGGTGCATGTTACCAAGTCATATTCATTCATGGTTGGTGGTTGGCTGTACTTGAATAACAACACAGTGTGCATTATGAATGAATTAACATACAGAATCATATATTTGGTCATGCTGTGAAATTAAGCCACATCATTAAATTACAGATTAATCTTATGACAGCTGGGGATGAGGATTGAACTGATTAGTTTTATTATTCTTAATGTTTATCGGAATTCACTCTCATGTTAGGCAGCAATCTTATTTACATGGTAGTATTAGAACATTGTGGAAGCGCGTGGCTTAGTGGTTAGGGAGTCAGCACCATTATCGTAAGATTGTGGTTTCGATTCCTGGACCGGGTGATGCATTGTGTTCTTGAGCAAAACACTTCATTTCACGTTGCTCCAGTCCACTCAGCTGGCAAAAATGAGTAACGCTGTGATAGACTGGCGTCCCGTCCAGCTGGGGAACACATACGCCATTGAAACCGGGAAACCGGGCCCATGAGTCTGGCTAGGCTTTAAAAGAGTGCATTTATTTATTTTTATTAGAACATTGGATGAATTTATTCTGATGTCTTATCATCTGGGTTCAAATCTCACTGAGGTCAACTTTGCCACTCATCCTTCCAGGGTTGATAAATAAATTAACAACCTTAAGTGATGGCTTGGCAAAACTGTTAGAGCATTAGACATGATGCTTTGTAACGTTTGTTGTATCTGTTTTGCATTCTAAGTTAAAAAACCATTGCGGTCAACTTTGTCTCTTATTCTTCCAGAGTCGTTAAATAAATTAACAAGCTTAAACGGTGGACTGACAAAATTGTTAGAGCGTCAAATGTGATATCTTGTAACATTTGTTCCAGTTCTTGTTTTGTATTCTAAGTTCAAATCCTGCAGTAGCCTACATAGATCTAATCCATTGCCTGGTTTAGCACCATCAGCTGGTCCTCATCCACGAGTGCCTTTAATAGAGTTCATTCTATTGTAAACATTTTGGTTAGGTTTTGAGTTTGAAGAGACCTCCCCTTCTCCCCTTCTCCCCACTAGATTCAGAGATCATGTAAAAGGTCTTAGCACAGCTCTTGCTCCTGACCAAAAGAAAAAATCAGTTTGGAAGGAAGATGTGAGTGACTCCTGATGAGCTATAAAAGAGTAAAACTAGTCTGTTTGATCCTTGTTTCATGCTGCCAAGGAAAATTCTGTGGTCAAACCATGGCACTGAGTTTTATAGTGATATTAAATACATATAGATTTATTTGCATAGTATGATTTTAATTATATATTGTATATATTTATTTCACCATATATGATGACACAAAAGATACACAGGCATATTGAATGCAACCCAATTTCAACAGTGCATATTCATTTATGAGTGTACCAACTTCACTTGTAGAACTAAGGGTAATGTGTTTTGAGGACATGTTTTGGGAAAAGTGTGTCTTATATGCCATCAAATACAGTATCATCATCATCATCATCGTTTAACGTCCGCTTTCCATGCTAGCATGGGTTGGACGATTTGACTGAGGACTGGTGAAACCGGATGACAACACCAGGCTCCAGTCTAATTTGGCAGAGTTTCTTCAGCTGGATGCCCTTCCTAACGCCAACCACTGAGAGAGTGTAGTGGGTGCTTTTACGTGTCACCCGCACGAAAACGGCCACGCTCGAAATGGTGTCTTTTATGTGCCACCCGCACAAGCCAGTCCAGGGGCACTGGCAACGATCTCGCTCGAAAATCCTACGGGAGCCAGTCAGGCGGTACTGGCAATGGCCACGCTCAAAATGGTGCATCTCATGTGCCACCCGCACAAGAACCAGTCCAGGGGCACTGGCAACGATCTTACTTGGCTTGCCGGGTCTTCTCACGCACAGCACATTTCCAAAGGTCTCGGTCAGTAGTCATCGCCTTGGTGAGGCCCAATGTACGAAGGTCTTGCCTCACCACCTCAGCCCAGGTCTTCCTGGGCCTACCTCTTCCACGGGTTCCCTCAACTGTTAGGGTGTGGCACTTTTTCACGCAGCTATCCTCATCCATTCTCACCACATGTCCATACCAGCGCAATCGTCTCTCTTGCACACCACAACTGATGCTTCTAATGTTCAGCTTTTCTCTCAAGATACTTACACTCTGACGGGTATTCACATTGACATTACACATCCAACGGAGCATACTGGCTTCATTCCTTGCGAGCTTACGTATGTCCTCAGCAGTTACAGCCCATGTTTCACTGCCATGTAGCATGGCTGTTCGTACGCATGCGTCATACAGTCTGCCTTTTACTCTGAGTGAGAGTCCCTTTGTCGCCAGCAGGGGTAAGAGCTCTCTAAACTTTGCCCAGGCTATTCTTATTCTAACAGCTACACTTTCAGCGCACCCACCCCCACTACTAACTTGGTCGCCCAGATAGCGGAAGCTATCGACTACCTCTAGTTTTTCACCCTGGAATGAGATAGAAGTTGTTTCACATATCAATATATCAATGAAATCATAATCGTGGCCATTGCTGATAGCATGATCTTTGAATGTTGGGTCTCATGGAGGTGATGACAAGTGACTGAGACCGTTGGTGATATGTTGTGCTTGAGAAGGCTTGTCAAGCCTAGAGAAGTCATAGTTGTAGCCATTGCCAGTGTCATGTAAATGGCACCTGTGAAATTGTAGTTGTGGCCATTGCTGGTGTCATGTAGACGGCACCTGTGCTGGTGGCATGTAAAAAGCACCCATTACACTCTCAGAGTGATTGGCATTAGGAAGGGCATCCAGGCATAGAAACCATGTCAAATCAGACTGGAACCTAGTGCAGCTCTCTGGCCTACCAGTTCTAGTTAAACTGTCTAACCTATGCCAGCATGGAAAGTGGACATTAAATAATGATTATGATGAGGATAAACAATAGTATCATTTATTTCTAGCAGGTCAATTATTAGTTCATTACATTTTCTGCTGTTGAGAGTGATATGGGAGTGTCTGTAATTTGATACAGAACCAATACTACAGGGACTTTGTAAAATACTCTTTTTGTTTTGTTTTTCTTACAAATATACAATATTAAAACACACACACACACACAAATATATGTTATATATATTATTGCTCAGTTGTCTATATGTCAGAAATAAAGAACACTAAAAAAGCAATACTTTTATTTCAAGCTGTATATTACTGTTATGGCATATAACTAGTCAAAATGTTACTGGTGTTTTCACACTGGCTATTGCCCTTGGTAATAATGACAATTCTTCAGACATACTGGCTGGAAGTACATAGCCTTTTTTATGATGGAGGTACATGCATAGTCCTGGTTCATTTGGTGATGACAGAGAGAAAAATGAATAAGTGATGAAAAGTTATAATAATATTTTCTGGGAGGGAAAGAAAAGTTGCCTTCCATAGGACAATATCAGCTGTGGCTGAAGGGGTCATTTATGGGTATGTACAGCTTTCCATTCTTTAGTCTAAAAAAAAAAAAAAAAATGAGGATGTTGCCAAAACGAATTTTTGATTATGAAAGCAGTGACTAAGTATTTCACTTTTTGACTTCAGAAAAGCACTCTGATCGTGGGAATTACTGAATCTGTGGTCTATAAAGCAGAGGTGAGTTTGTCCAACAACAGCAAACACAACAACAATGGAGGGACACTCACACAAATATATGTTGTGGCAATGGAAGCCCCTTCAAGGTCAGTTTAACAGTCTCAGGTCCAAGATGTGCACAATGCTGCAACATCAGTCAGCTATATATGGCAATTAAAAGAGGAATGAACTCTACAAAATCAAATGAAAACTGCTGAAACATCTGAATGAAAGAAGAAGATGCTAGATTTGCTTGGCTGAGAAGAGAATCATTGTAAAAATTCCCACAACCCAGGTGTCATTCGTAAAATCAAAAAGTGAAATATTTCATTGAAATTAGGTGCCTTATTGATGTGAATATTTCTTCGAAAATCAAAGAGAAAGAGGATAACTATAGACAACAGTTTTAAAGCCTCCAGCTGTGAAACCCAGATTGTAAATTCTCATTTATACCCATAATAATTGGTGTACTAGGTTTTTCAAATAAATGCATAAGTGATGATCTGGAAAAGCTGGGATTACAAAATCACTAGTCAACTAGCAAACACATGCATTACAAATACAATATGTATGGAAAACAGTAAAAATCTGCAACACTTTTATCAAGTTTAAAATGTAAATTTTTTCTAAAGATAGAGCTTTGTATCTTTGTTAGAAACCAGCTCTTTCCTCAGAGGAGAATTCAAATAATTAAAAACAGATGCATATATAAATACATACATATACATTCAAACACATGCATACATACATACTTACATGCATACAAATTTCTGTAGAGTTAACACAAAGCTATATTACAAGTCATTTGCTCCAACATAATGTACAGTGGGATCAAACCCAAAACCATGTAGTTATGAAACAAACTTCTTAATCACACAGCCAATCCTTGCTTGTCCCCAAAGTACTAGTATTGTTGAAAAATCATAAAACATAAGATTTAAAATTCAAACTTCCAGTCATGTCTGAATTGATCTAGAAATGATTATCTATCTCCTTTACAGTAAACAATAACTTCCAGGTATGTCACATCCTAAATCAATATCCTTTCTAAATGACACATTCTTGCATTTCTAGGCAAGTTGTCAAGTAAAACATAGTAATAACCACTCCTTAAGTTTTTCTTAGTATTGGAATTTGAAATGTATACCAGTCAAAAGAAGATAATATGTGTCTGAGTGAGCATTATAAAAGAATTTATCATTATTTTTGCATTTGTATATGTTTTGCAACATTGTTAATGGGACATCATGTGTTGAAACAAATATTATTGTAAGTTGAGAATGTTGTTCTGTCTGTATGCTCTAGTTTGCATTAGTTTCACTGACAGACGAGAGTCCAAACGACCAGACTGCTTGCCTGTCTATCTACATATCTATCTCCTCCTTGTTCTTCTTCTTAGTAGCTGTCTACTGCAACCAGCAACAGATTGGGGAGTGGTGGCACATTGCTGAAGAAGGATCTGAACAATGGGGGTATGACTCTGGCCATAACTCTGCTCAGCACAGAGTTAAAGATTTTAGTTAAGATGCTTGCCAAGAAGCTAGAGCTTGTTGTTAGTTGTGTAGTTAGTGACATGGAAGCCTGTGCGATCCCTGGTAGGTCTTCCACTATAACCTCAACCTCGTGTAATACATCACAGAACAGGTTGGGAACAAATCTGGTTTTGGTGGCGTACTGGTCAATTTGGATCAGTCCAAAGCACTTGACTGGGTAGAGCATCTCTATTTGGCAGTTGTTCTAAGAGCTGTTAATTTCAGCCGTTTTCAGTGGCTGGATCAACACAATGTACAATGGCATCTGCTCGATGGTCAAATGCTGAATTGTATGTCTCTGAAAGGTGCATTGGGTGGGTTTGCAACAAGGCTATTGGAGAGGCAAGTCCATGTTAACTAGTCTGCGGATCCAGCAAAAGTGTTCAGAGTCTGGTTTGAATCAAATCTCCTGGTGGATAGTAAGTGGGAAGAGGTCATGAGCAATGTGACCAATCTTACATAGAAATAGACTGAGAGGAAGCTGTCTCGGAAAAGACAAGCAGAAGTAGCAAATGCCTACATTGTATCCGTGGTGTACTACCACCTGACCATCGTATCTTGTCCAAAGAAAACTCTGACTAGATTGGTGTGCTTATTTTTCTGATTCTTATGAAAGAGTCAGGTTCCACTAGTCAAGTGATCTGTTGTCAACACCCACTCCATGGTGGTTCTAGGATGCCGTCTTTGATGATGCACCAGTATATACTGAAGCTGACACACATGCAGAGATATCTAAATCGTTGCGATAATATCAACGATAATGAAGAAAGAGAAGGGCAACTGATCTGAACATCTTTTGAGTGAGATGTTTTTTCTGAAGCTTGTCTCTTTGATCAAGTTGCAATTATGGGTCAAACATAGATGAAAGTTGGGCATTTTACACCTAGAATGTTTCTGGTTGCCCACAGCATTGTACCGACTGCACAGAACTGTTAGGCAGAAAAACAGTTCAAGATTTCAATAGGGGATTAGTTGAGGATAAGAGTGACATGGCCTGGGACAGTCTCTGGAAACAGAAATGGTGCATACAGGGGTGCGAAATCATCCTGCATGCAATCGTTTACTACCTGTGCATTAGCAAGATATGGGCTTGTGTAGCACAGCTGCTGTCTTATGTAAAACAAATCCAGCTATTTGCCACATGTATAGTGAAGGTCAAGACACAGCTTTGGCCTGAGCTTTAGTAGAAGGTCGAAGGGACTGAACTAGAAACCGAGTGGTAGCAAAGCGGGCTTCTTAAACACACAGCTACGTCTAATATAAGTACTAAAGACGAATAAAAATAGTTCAAATAGCATACGAGATAAATACTTGATTTAGTGAAATTATCTCCCTTTTAAAAGAGTAATGATAAAATAACTTCTGACAACTGCGATCAAACCTAAATGAGGAGGGGAGATAAGTTACATGTAATTCAGGGGAGATAATGTCATACCATTCAGGCAAATACAATCTGTCTGGCGACAAGAGGGTATATTCTTTTCTACTCTAGGCACAAGGCCCGAAATTTTTGGGGAGGGGGTCAGTACGCAACTGGTACTTAATTTATCGACCCCGAAAGGATGAAAGGCAAAATCGACCTTGGTGGAATTTGAACTCAGAACGTAAAAACGTTTCTGCCAGTTCGCCGCCTACAAGAGGGTATATTATGTTCCCTCTTGTCTCCCGACAACATTTTTGATTGACGTAAACGTGATGAAAGAAAACATTAGATTATTAAAGGATACGTATTAAAGTAAAAGAAATTTAATTCTTCCCAAAGGAAATAATGATATAACATAATTTTTTATGGAATGTGGATCTCGAAGCATACTTAGAGCTATAAATAATAGCTTGCAAATATTGGGTTGAAAAACCATTTTGAATAGAATATTCGAGAATAGCCAAATGAATGGAAACTGAAAGGAAATGTTAATTTTTGAAAATGTAATGAAACATGAAGCTATTCCCTCCTCTTTCTCGTTCATGTTATCATCATCGTTTACATCATCGTTGTCATCATTGTCATCAAGATTATCGTCGTGTTATTGCCTTCGTCATTATCGCTGGTGTTGTCATCATTGGTGTCCTCCTCAACATCAGCATCATCATCATCGTTGTCGTCATCGTCGTCGCCGTCGTCATCGTCATGGTTAAACTATCGTACTTGTTAGGGTGTTCGGCTTGTGATTGTAAGTTCGTGGATCAATCGGCATGTTGTATCCTCAGGCAGAGTACTTCCTCGAAAACCTATTCAGAAACTTCCAGCTTTCTGACAGGTATCAACTGGATTTCCCTGATGTGCCAGTGTGTACATTGAGCAATCACAATGGGTCATTCAAATCGTATCTAGATAGAGTATTTGTTAGGTCAGCGGATAAGAATAGTGTAAGGTGTCCACAATTCAAATTCGTCTACTAATTTGTGATCTGCACAGTCGATTTAGATAGGATACGTAGACAGGGACCCTGTTACTGGAAGTTGAACGCGCCCTTTCCGGCACGAAAAGCCTATAGGGACCGGATTAGCGAACTAGTTAAGCGGCAGTTGACGGGGGCAATCGTTAACAACCCTGAAGAGGCCGATTAGAGCAGAATTGATAGAGTATAGCCAAGAAACAGATTAGAGGGAGAACTAGTTTGTAAACTAGAAGAGGCGATTAGTAAAGGCATCGCGACTGACGTCTTAACGGTGAGAATGACTCTTGACCATTTCTTTGAAGCGAAACACGAAGGTTGCATTGTCAGGGCTAAGGAACATGAAGGAACTAAAGCCAACCGATGGGCTCGAACGATGGAAACGCGACGTGACAGCAACGGTAGCGAACTTTAGTTCATATTTAGATGGCTTGCCGCGGCTCTCGGCAGCGGACACGAGGTTCTGCGAAAGCCGATAACGGCTACTAAACTACAAGAGGTGATGAGTGATTGCACAAGTCGCATATCGCCAGGTTTAGATGGTCTGCCCTATGAATTCTATATATTTGTGCCAGATTTGTTTGGCGACCTCTTGGCAGACATTTACCGCAACTAGCAACAGAACAGGAGAATTCCCAGTGCTGTTTGTCGGGGGTGTGATGACACTGTTGAAGAAGGACGCTGACAGTGGGGACATACTAGGAAATTTTCGGCTCATAACTCTGCTACACAAAATGCTTAGTGGAACTTTGCCCGTTGCCACGTTCTGAGTTCAAATTCCGCCGAGGTCGATTTTGTCTTTCATCCTTGCGGGGTTGATAAATTAAGCACCAGTGAAACACTGGAGTCAATGTAATCAACTTGTCCCTACCGCAAAATTTTAGGCCTTGTACCTATAATAGAAAGGATTTTGATTTTGTTCTTTTTTTTTTCTTTTGAGAAAACTTTATAAAATACTGTTATATTTCGGGACAGTCACTTTTTTTTCTTGCCAAATAAATATACGCACTATATATTTGTTCTTCACTCGTTTATTATTGTTTTCATTTTATTATCTGTTATTTCATCTTATTTTCTTTTTAGAAAATACATTCACAGTAAATTACAAATTTCTAAAGATCATAAAGTAAAGGGAACTAACTCTGTAAAAACACCGAACATTTATTTAAATGGGAATTATCTCCCTTACACTACTTTGCGAAAGTATTAGTGACTAATTGGGAATACGAAATGTAAAGGCAAAATATGTCGAGGTTGGGAAGAAACAAAGGGTCACATTGTTTCTAGCTGACCAATTTCTGGATGATCCAAAGGAATACAAGTGTGTGTGTGTGTGTATGTACGTTTTACTAGATTCTCTAGTGAAATCATTAACTTTTGTCTATTGGAGAAGGCAAATAAATTTGCCACATTCTTCTTCTTCTTCTTCTTCTTCTTCTTCTTCTTCTTCTTCTTCTTCTTCTTCTTCTTCTTCTTCTTCTTCTTCTTCTTCTTCTTCTTCTTCTTCTTCTTCTTCTTCTTCTCATTACTATTGTTATTCTCTTCCCCCTCCGCTCCATCTGTGTTACTTGTACCCCATCCCAGAATGTGCAAGATGGCTTTCCAGGGGTTTGCAACAAAGAGGGTGGGTGAAGTGAACACTTTATTGAAATTGCACCTCTTTCCAGCATAAAATTATTAAGTAACTCCTTATATAACTACTTTGTTCTATTAAACACTACTTTGTTCTATTCCACTCTACTTTTGAAAAAAAAATTAATTAATTAATTATTAAAAAACTGACGTCTACATCTTTAAAATATGACATTTTTGTTGGGAGTAGTGGGTGGAAACTGATCAAATACTTCCTTACGACACAGGGGCATAAAGATTGGGAATCACTGTTCTAGAGAATGGGCTATGTAGGGTGCGTTGATAATTGATATATCATTGAGTGGTAATTATGCAGAATGTGAGATTTTGGTGGCAGGTGAGATGCATTATACAGTATTGAGTATTGGTTACAATTACTATATAGGAGGCTTACAAACATATAAATCTACCTGTATCTTTGTAGATTGAAAACATGACAAACAACCTTTACTTACTTTTTAACCTAACTGGGTTCTCATCAGTGGTGTCTACATCACTTGACCAATCCCATAAAATTAAGTAACCAATTATACACATCAGATCTTGTAGCTTTAGAGAACTGGGGCTACTAATTTGTATGCTATAATGAGTGTGTAACACTTTAAAGACAGAGGTCTGTCAATAAGCAATCCATTCCACATAGTATCAAGGTATGATATGATATATATAAACCTTCATAGTAGACACACAGAGTAAAGTGCTATTTTATTGATACTGTTATTGGAACACAATGGAGATGCAATGGCCCAGTGGTTAGGGCAGCAGACTCGCGGTCATAGGATCGCGGTTTCGATTCCCAGACTGGGCGTTGTGAGTGTTTATTGAGCAAAAACCCCTAAAGCTCCACGAGGCTCCGGCAGGGGATGGTGGTGAACCCTGCTGTACTCTTTCACCACAACTTTCTCTCACTCCTACTTCCTGTTTCTGTTGTGCCTGTAATTCAAAGGGTCAGCCTTGTCACACTGTGTCACGCTGAATATTCCCGAGAACTACGTTAAGGGTACACGTGTCTGTGGAGTGCTCAGCCACTTTCACGAGCAGGCTGTTCCATTGATTGGATCAACTGGAACCCTCGTCGTCGTAAGTGGCAGAGTGCCAACAACAATTGGTACACACCATACTATATTGACACACATCCACTATTAAGAAGGGCATCCAGCTGTAGAAACCTTGCTAGATTAGACTGGGGCCTGGTGCAGCCACCTGGCTTGCCAGTCCTCAGTCAAACCATCTAACCCATGCCAGCATGGAAAGTGGATGTTAAACAATGATGATGATGATAATGACAATGATGTTACTGAGAGTTTCATGCAACCAATCTCTGAGTAACAGTTTGTAAAGTGTTTTCAACTTCAATAAAATGTCATTTTACTCTATCTTTGGTATTCAGATTTTTACTGGAAGGTGATTGTGTAAATGATGTGTCGTGTGAGTTATTTTAGTGGGTGATTGATATAAAGAGTGTGTGTTTTGTGTGTGTAGTTATTGTAATAATACCCCTTTCTCGGTCTTTACCAGAATAAATATCTCACAATATTTGTTGTGACACTGCATTCTGAGTTCAAACCCCACTAAGACCAACTTAGCCTATTATCCTATCAAGGTTTATAAAATAAAGTACCAGTGAAGTACTGGGCTAATATAATCAATTAATTCCTTCCCCTAAATTTCTGACCCCTACTCCAATCCCTGAAATAGGTACAATGTTAGCAATTTTTGCAAAGCAGGGATTAGTTGATATCATTAACTAACTGGCTCTGGAGGAAGGGAGATTCCAGGAGTCTCATGTTCTAAGGGGGAAGAAATGAGCATAGCAGTTAATAAAGTACCTCAAGGATTGGATGCAACAAAGCTGATGAGAGAAGGAGAGGTGAGTGAGTGAAGAATGCATGTGTGAAGGAGGTACTGAACCAATCAGATCTGAGAAACAAAGGCTGTTATAGTAATGATAGAAGAGAGAGAGAGAGAGAGAGAGAGAGAGAGAGAGAGAGAGAGAGAGAGAGAGAGGGAGAGTGGGAGACTACATTCTTGTGAGGTAGAGGCTGGAGTGATTTTATGCCAGTCAGTTGAATGACCTTTTTCTTGATGTAGTCCAGAATGTCTGTATGTGCGCATATGTGTGTAGCAGCATTGTTGTCCCATTGTGGGCCTCACGTGAGCTTGTTGTGATTCAGCCTAAGTGTTCTTAGGAATGTACACTGATGTGGCTCCTCTTTTATTCATCAACTGGATATGAAACTTTAAATTTATAAGGAAGGGAAGGCAAACATAAACGTTAACATTTATTATTTTCAAAAGAACATTTATGATATAAATATAGCAAAATAAAATATCTGCTACTTGGAATTGAAACTGGATTTCAGACTCAGTTTATTGTAAACTTAACTGTTACTCAAAGATTATACCAACTGCTTAATAAGTAAGAAGTGCCTTAAGTCCTTGGACTCATAGAGCTGGTTACCCAGTTTTCATGGTATATATGAGGGAGTGCTGAAAAGTTCCTGACTTTAAGGGTATTGCAAAAGGCCTGGTTGGAGGCTCAACCTTCCGGGGCTTAGAAAAACTGAAAGAATGTCACAATAAGTGTGTGAATCTGACAGGGGAATATGTTGAATAAAATCATAATTAACTGATCCTCCTGTATTTTCTTTTACCCCAAAAAGCCAGGAACTTTTCAAGACTCCCTTGTAAATGATTGAGATTAAAGCTGAATGGGATTCCAGTCCATTACAAGGTTACTCATTTACAGCTAAGTGAACTGAAGCAATGTGAAATGAAGTCTTTTGCTCAAGAACACATTGTACTGCCTAGTCTGGGAATCAAAACCACAATCTTTGCAATCATGAGTGCAATACCCTAACACTAAGCCACACAACTTCACTATTTTCTCAGTAGAATGAATAAGAAAAAAAAAGAAAAGAAAAAGGAAAACATCATTTTCAGTTTAGACTAATGTATCCTTGAAAACACATGCAATTCAGATTCAGTGTAAAATTATTATATAATTCACCAGTACAAAGTACTATTCTCCATTCTAAGTACCAATGTTTCCTCTGCCACTTGACCAAATTACTAATATGTATGTAAGTTAAGAGAGGAGTTCAAGATTATTTCTTTCTTAAATATATTTTACTTTAACTTTTTAATGAGCTACTTTTCTTTTATAAATATAATATAAATATAAATTTAGTTCCTGTAGAGTATGTTTTGTGGTACTATGGAAGCCATTGATTATAATCATGGCTAATATTATCAAACTGTTATTGTTATCAAAATTAAAGGTCATGAGAATACATTCATCCATACATACACACACACACACACATACATACATACATACATACATACATACATACATACAAAGAAAAATATCCTGCTGTTGATGTTGAAATTCCAATGAAGGAGACTTGGATCTAGGTTAGAAACCGATTCTTTCTCTATTGGCAAGAAATCTTGAAATAAACTGAATAATGACATACATACATACATGTATGTATGTATGTGTATTTATGTGTGTGTGTGTGTGTGTGTGTGTGTGTGTGTGTGTGTGTGTATGTGTGTGCATGTGTGTGTGTGAGTATGTGTGCATGTGTGTCTTTGTCTTGACAGCACATGATAGTTATAAACAGACCTTAGACTCATTTAAGAGGTGCCCCTTGTTTTCAGTCTTCTATGAAAACCTGTCCTGCCATGGGGAAATATTTGCTGGTGTGCTAACAGTTGAGGGTTAATTATGTAAAGTGCATCTGGTTGCAGAAAATCCACTTCAGTGGGTGCTAATACAGGAAGGTGGATACTAAAAGTGATGACAGTGATGCTAATAATGTTGCTGATGCTGATGATGATTATGATGACAACAATACCATGATGGTGACAGTTGCAATGGTGATGATTAGATGATAGCAACAACTATGATGATGACACTGATGACAATGATGATGATGATAATGATGATGATGCAATGATGACAATAATGATGATGATGATGATGAAGATGATGGCGATGATGACAATGGCAATGACGACTGTGATGGCGATAATGATTATGTTGATGATGATGATGACAATAACGATGTTGACGACAATGACGATGACGGCGACGAAGACAACGAAGATGACAATGACAACAATGATAAAGATGATGATGATAATGAAGACTGACGATGATGATGATGATGATGATGATGTTTATTTTACACCGTCTATTTATTTGGAAACAGTTAAAGAAAATAAGAAGGTCACCTAATAAAAATAAGACCACCCTCTTGAATGAAGTGAGAAGAGTACTTTATGTTGCAGTTGTGCAAAACCCGAGACAAGTGGTGTAAAGTATCTCAACAAAGGTCACCATGTACTGTCAGCAGTGAGGTTTGAACTCCAAAACACCAGTTCCTTATCTACTTAGTCACCATATTACTGTCTGAGATTATTACATAAAATATATTACATCTTTTTATAGTAAAGTTAAGAAAGAGGATGAAACCAATATCACTGTGAATGGATGAAAGAGACTTTGGTTAAGTATTTAAAAAAATTAATTAGTCTCAAGAGGAAGAAGAGAAGGAAGAAGAAGAGGAAGGAGAGAAGGAAGAAGATGAGGAGGTGGAAGATGGATGAGTATTCCTGTTCTTTCCAAGACCATTTGGGTTAAGAGGTAAAGATAACTAAGAGTATAGATAATGAAGTTGTTAGGGGTAACAGTCAAACACCCAATTGATTTACTGGTTCATATCCTGTCTCAGGAGCTGCAAGCATTAAGTCCCAGACACTTAGTTCTCGACAGTCTAATCCACTTTATTATAAATACAGTGGTTCTAAAACTGACATTGCTAGTCTCACCATCCAACTTCATCCCATCACAACCCACTGAAATGTGGTAAAGATTTTAATGTGGTGTGAAAGAAGGAAAGTTGTAAATCTAGTCGAGTTAACGGTTCCTCATGAGGATTATATGGACGCCACGCGGGCTCGAAAGATTGACCGTTATGTAAACCTCCTCGAGAAATGTGAAGACGCAGGCTGGAAAGCGGAACATTTTCCAATCGAAGTTGGATGTAGAGGGTTTGTAGAACACAGTGTGAGACGACTGCTGTTATCGTTAGGCCTAACTCATCGTAAGGTAAATATCACCACGAGTGATATCCAAAATACAGAGTAGAAGGCTAGCCACTGGATTTGGTTAAAAAGAGACGATGAACGATGGCTAGAGAAATATTGAGCTTTGTTTTTAATAACCAGTTGATCTAGCAAGCAGGGCCTCATAACAGTGAGTGGGGGCCGGTGCGTATTGATGCCGTCGAGAGGTAGGCCCCGAAACGGCACGCATTCTCTCCTGATGATCCCATACACTTGCTGGCTTCCGGTATGCGGAGTTCTTGACTGGTAGCACTTGCATGTGTGAGTTGTTTGCAAGACAATGCTGCCACGAGCAGCAGCAACAACAGTAACAGCACCATAATCACTGCCAACTGCCAGTTTTTATTACTGAAAAGACAAAATAAAGTTTACATCCATGTATTTAGCCATATAGCCCCTCTATAGCAAGAAACCTGTTCTGCTCTGGTCTCTAATGCTTTTACCCCTCATCTCTTAGCATAAAGTAGACCCCTCAATTTATGTGGTTCATACCCTTCCCTTTGTACATTAACCCTTTTGTTACTATATTTCTGTTGAAATACATTATTTTTGTTTCATTTGATTTCAAAAATAATCTTTTATCTTCTGTCTTTTATCTGTTTCTGTCATTAGACTGTAGCCATGCAGGGGCACTGCATTGAATCTTTAGTTGAATGAACTGACCCCAGTATTTATTTATTTTTTTTAAAGCCTGGTACCTATTCTTTATCAGTCTCTCTCCCTAAACTGCTTTGTTACAGGGATGTAAACACACCAACACCAGTTGTCAAGCGGTGGTCACACACACACACACACACACACACACACACATTACATACTTCTTTCAGTTTTTGTTTACCAAATTTACTCACAAGTCTTTGGTTGGCCTGTGGCTATAACAGTAGCGGGCACTTGCCCAAGGTGCCACACAGTGGCACTGAACCCGGAACCATGTATTTGGGAAGTAAGCTTCTTATCACACAGCCATGCCTATGCTTGTGAAAATGTTAGTAAAACAATTTTTGTCATGATTACATTTAGAAACTAAATTTACATAAAATTTTGATGTAAGGTTTTAATTTAAATCACTATAAATAGGAAATTTATATCATAGATCCTGGGGCTGTCTTAGGTGGGGTTGGTATCAAAAGGGTTAATGGCAGGAATGCTGTTATTTCTAATCTCTTACTTCTCTTTACTACTCTTTATTTTTTTGTAACACAGGCATCTCACCAGATATGTACCACTCCCAACTAGAAATATTTTGAAACTATTTCCTTATGTTTACTTGACAACCTAATCTCGTTCAACATCCTCTCTAAACAACCTTTTGCTTTTCATAGTCAGAAACCTGTATTATTCCCAATCAAAATTTTACAAAACATAAGTCTAACGATATCAGACAATCATTCATGGTGGTTACATATGAAAAAACGTGACCAAAACTGCATCTAAAAAAAAACTAAACTTCCTTTTCGTGTCAGATAATATTTCAATGCTGACCAATAACCAGTTCCATGTAATGCAAAAATGTAAAGATATGATTCATATTACCCTAGATACATATAACTCCTGGTCTTTAGTTCAGTGGGGAGTAAGATTTGGCTGCTACTTCTAGAAGATCAGTCAATTGCAGAAAAGCTTCTTTGTTGACTTGTGTTGTTGTTTGTGTTTTTGATAGTTGCATTGTTAGTTGTGTCAATGAGAAATATAATCAAAATACAGAATTAAGTGTTCATAGTGTGACTTTAAACTACATCCAATAGTGGGTGCCTGGTTCAGGAGTTTCAGGGCTTTGAGGAGTGTGGAACTACCTCTTAGGCACTATTGTTCCCAGTTCTACTCTAACGTGGAATAGTACCACTTGTCATGGTTCTAGCTATGGTGGCATCATTGTCCCTCTTGTTTATCAGGTATTTAGTAGCTATCTCCTGTTCCTGGATAACGAAGGTATATCCTTCTAGGTGGGGTGTAACATATCTATCATGTTTCCAAGAGAGGCTACTCTTCCTGTCAATGCTGTTGTTACCCTCTTACTGTGGGGTGTAATGTATCTATCACAGCTCCAGGAGAGGCTACTCTTCCCACCAATGCTGTTGTTGCCCTCTGGCTTATAAGATATGTATCTATGCATTGCTTTTTGTTGGTATGATGCCTGCTTCTCTTCCAGGTTTCTGTTTAGATATGTCAGTCCAATCTCCTTTGGATTACATGAGACAGTTGTATTCTTAGAGTACCAGCAAAGTAGCTCTTCTCCTACTCTGGAGATGTTGCTCTCACTATTCAGCAGGTGTTGTCTGAGTGGTACAATGCAACATTCAAAGGCTGTTTGGCCTGACCTTATGCTTCTACCACCATCACTTCATCTCTCTTAGAACCTATCAGTATTGCTGATAATGTGGCAGTTACCAGTGGCAGTCAGTACTTTTCTGGTTTTGATGTCTAGGCTGTGTATCTCGTCGAGTGTCCAGTCCAATATCTCAATATCCAGTATGTTGGTACTGGCCTCAACTGCCATCACTTCATCTCACATAGATCCTTCCAGCATCACTGTTAATGTAGGTATTGCCAGAAGTGGTCAGTACCTTTCTGGTTTTGATGTCTAGGTTGTGTATCTCAAGTGTTAGTTGTGCATCCCAAATGTTAGTCCTAGCACTAGCACTGCAAAAGCATTGAGTGACATGGTCTTGTTAAATGCAGACAACTCTCTGTTCCATATTTTCTAGGGTCTACAGAAGTACTCTTTTGTTATTCTGGCTTTAGTCACAGCAGCAATGTATACAGCAATCTCATTGATTTCAAAGTTCTTGTAGTTTTCAGCATTAGAGATAGGGGAGATAGGCAAGCTGTTGACGTACATGTCCTCTATCAGGTTGACAATCTTCCCTTGGTTGACTATCACTATAATGTATGAGTTTTTATCTTGCCCAGACTCCATCGTGAGAATGCTGTGACTAGTTCTAATTTTCTCTTGTTGTTGATCGTATTACCTTAATATAACTTTAGGTCATCAACAAAAAATATGTAAGTGACATTAACTTCATTTTTTCCTACATATCCCAGCATGTAGTCTTGGCATTTTGTTAACAAGGCTAATAAGGGGTTCACTGCCAATATAAACAACATTATAGATAATCTAACACCCTGGAATATGTCTATCTGTCTGTCTGTCTGTCTGCCTGCCTGTCTACCTGCCTGCCTGCCTGCCTGTCTGTCTGCCTGTCTGTCTGTCTGTCTGTCTGCCTGCTTGCCTGCTTGTCTGTCTGTCTGTCTGTCTGTCTGTCTGTCTGTCTGTATGTATGTATGTATGCATGTGTGTGTGTCTGTGTTTGTGTTTGTGTCACCATCATCACTCAAAAACTGGTTTTGGTTTGTTTATGACTTTGTAACTTAGCAGTTTGATGAAACAGACCAATAGAATAAGTACCAGACTTATAAGGATATGTACTGGGGTTGATTTTTTTACAACTAAACCCTACTAGGCAGTGTCCCCTGCATGGTTGCTGTCCAATGACTGAAACAAATAAGAAAAAAAAAAAGATAAAAAAATCTATATAATCTAAATTTCTGTTTTGCAACCATACTCCGTCACCTCAAAATGACTATAGTTTCCCACACAGGGTCCCCACTGGGTCATCAATGTGGACGCCAGTGGAGCACTAGTTAACATCATTTACAGTTGGAACTATGGTGGTATCTGATTGTCCTCAAACCTCTGACTTTTGCCCTTGATTGAGGAAAATGTGCTTGCTGAGGAAGATTTAGCAGCTATTTCTCATGGACCAAGCAATCATGTAGATGTTCCTTCATTGCCTATTTATGTAAAATGTCAAAGTGGATAGAGTGTTAAACAAGTAACTTCAGTGTACTAAATTCAAATATGTTCTAAATAATCTGTTGAGTCTTTTAGTCGGACATTTAATTGAATTTGCCTTTGTTTGTCCGGACGCTGACAATGAAATACCAGATATTTTGGAAATGTTATCTGCAGTAGCTTGACATGCTATCCAGAGAAAGATGTATCTCAGAAGCACTTAATACTGTAGTGTGGGTGGGTTTAATATCAGCCTGATGATCTCTTATAACTCACAAAGACTTCTATTTATATAATCTAGAATAGCTTGACAATGATTGGATGAAAATAATGTTATCTATCTGGAATTGCAGACAAGTGATGGGTCAAAGTGACAAGGTGGTGGTTGTAATTTATTCGTTTATTATTATCTTTTTTTTTAATTATTACATCCTGTTAAGAGAATGAACTTCTTTCATTTTACTATTAGCAAACCCAAATATACTGTGTTAGTTCTAGTGGTGATCTTTTGCAGTGAGCTTTCATTGTTTGCTTGGCAAACAACTAAATACTTCTTGCATGCATAATTGACCAGCACCAATTCATCTCCTTACCGCCCTCTCCCACACCC
>NC_142929.1:68813729-68821229 GCF_046866305.1 Octopus bimaculoides | reverse complement strand
ATGAACAGTATGTAACTAGAACCATTTTAATCCCTTCAAATACTAGGCTTCACTACCTCTGAGGATTTCTTCTGGTGAACACTTATCCTAAACATAGCAAAATTTGCATCTCCACTTCAAAACAAGGAAATACTTCAGGTCCTAACAACTAACCCTCAACAAAATTCAGGCGAAACCTACATGGGATATTCCTCTTACAGATGGTATGGTGCTGCTGCTATACAGATACATCCTAGAGTACACCCAAAGAAAGGTCAGCTATTTGATTGATTTCCTTGAGGTTGCTTACACCACACTTCAGCCTCTGGTCCATCAATGTGCTATCTCTTCTCTTTGTCTCTTCTGCTGCTATTACAGTGACTTCTTCTGTCTCCTCTCTCTATCTTTTCAGATGCTATTATTGTTATCTCTGCTGTTTTCCATATTTTCTGCTGCTACTGCAGTAACTTTTGCTGTCTCTTCTCCCTGTCTTTTCGGTTACTACAGTGACTTCTGAGATAACTGATCTCATGCCACCTCCACTCAAACATCTTCCTTTCTATTCTTGTTATCCTTATTCTGTCCTCTCTAAGTCCTTGCCATTAAGCATTACACCCAGTTCTCTCACTCCAAAATGTTGGCCCTCTGGAATCCCTTTCTCGCACATGTTTTTCTGGTAGCTATCAACTTGCAGCATTAAAGAAAAATGTTCAAGGCATGAATCTCACTGGTGTTAGATCTACAAATGGCCATGTTCATGGTCCCTTCCAACAGACCAAACCAGTAAGAGCAAGGAAAGCCTTGTGTATCCTCTCTTCCTGCTACTATGATGAGTTTTGCTCTATGAATATAGACTAATTTTTCCTCATTCCAGCGTCACTAAATCTCTCTTTCTCCATACCAAACACCTTTCACTGTCCTTTCTTTTGAGGATATTATCTTACTAGAACCCACTTCCCTCATTTTACTAACATGAAAAGTTCAACATATATAAAACAACTATACTTTAAGCTAAATAAATCTCCCAGCTTCGGGCAATGTTTTTTAATGTAATGATATTACCTGAAGCAAGACTGCACCAAATTGTCATAGTTACAACTTTATCTCGTAAGAAGATTTAAACTCTGAGGAAATGAACTTGTAAAAATTCTAACAGAATGTTAATTAAATTAAAAGGTCTGCTGTTACTGAAAAACATTTCGAGTAACCTAATAACAAAAAAAGAAAAAGAATAGTTACAGTTATTGCTTTTCCCTTTAGACTTGCAAATAAAATGAATATAATATGACTATATACCAAAAATATTCACTCTTATGGGAGATTTAGATAATAGATATTTCACTCACTGTAGCCAGTAGATATATAATTATTGTTGCTGATATGATTAGCAATAATGCCATGAGATTCAAGCTCTGTTCATAAAATAACTAATCTCATTAATGTAAATGATGACAGCATATTGGGTTTGGATAAAATAATAATTGGATGAAATTTGAATAACTGTTTATATTGATTAAATTACATAGACCACACACATGCACAAATAATGCTAATGAGAAAATAGTACTAATATACAGGTACAAGGTCAATTTTCTGCACCAGGAGTGATCACCTTTAAATTGAATACTAAATTTACTTAAATAATTAAATGAAATACAGGTGACTGCTCACTAATCTAGTCTGTTGGCTGTGGGAATTTGAAGTTTCTGCTTGTAAATTAGTGTGGATTATAAGAGATTCCAGATCATCAGTTTCTGGAAAGTTGGTGTTGTACCTGTATTATGGATTTAGATTTGAACGCATCATCATCATCATCATTTAATGCCTGTTTCCTATGCTGGCATGGGTTGGACGGTTTAACAGGAACTGATGAGCCAGAAGACTGTGCTGAGATCCAATGGTTAGATGCCCTTGTTAATGCCAGTCCCATTACAGAATGTACTGGGTGCTTTTTCATGGTGCCAGCATAAGTGAAGTTGCCAAGACAAGATCCCTTGACTGAGTTGGGGTGTAGTGTTATTGAGGAAAGTGGCTTTATGCCAGGTGATGAGAATTTAAAGTAGGATAGAGAGACAAGAACATGTGTCTTGCTGAAGAGGAGATACATGGCTGCCTCAGCTGGAAAGATAGCAATAGATGGTGAGAGTATGCCTCAAGGTAGAAGGTGAGTATCAGAAAATAGAGACAGGGGACTAGAAAGCATGGGTGGGTAGGTAAATTTGCAAGTGATAATAGTTATACACATCAAAATATACAATGGTAAAAGGGATACTTGCAATGACTTCTCAAACTATATGAGGAAATAATTAGGAAAATGATAATTTGATTGATTTAGAGAGAAATAACTTGCTCATTAACATGAGAAAATAAAATAGAAAGCCGAGTTTGTAGAATCGACAGCTACAAAGACAGCTCAATGAAATATCAAATATATCTTTAGAATATCTTACAACACTAACATTTTAAAAATATTATCCAGATCTCAAGTTTAATTTCCTAGCTTTCTCTTTCTTTACAAATGTGCTATAAAATAGCCCTTTATATGGGCTCTGATCAAATCACTTGCCTAGGAAGTACATGACTGAAAGCCCTTCACAGCAGCCTATCATATGGTTGTAAGAGAAATATTTTGCATATGTTTAAATAATTGTTTAATGCTTTACATTTTTTATTGTTTGTGTGTATAATCTCAAAAGTTTCTTTTCTTTTCTCCAATCATGATTCACAATTCAGAAACAGACAGGGAGAGATAGCTGTTTATATAAAGAAAAATCTTCAACCATCTAAAAATCTGCATGAATTTGGCAAGAATATTGTATATATTGTATATAGAAATTCTGAAAAATTTCTCTGTCTAATCAATCAATAATCAAGATGATAGTGACCTTACATGTTTTTATTAAAAATAAACATTTAAAAATGAAAAAAAAAAAAACCCAAACAAACAAACAAAAAGTTAATTGGACATTGTACGATGATGAAGATGATGTTGATAACACAAAACTGGTTTACAGTTAGCATGTTGTGTATAAAACATTTATACAGAAACTTTAACTTCACATATAGAATAAATTATAAATTAGTTCCTAAATTTTTTTACTTTTTTGTTTTTAAATTGAAGCTGTTTATAACTGCATCACTTTTAATAGTCAATAAATGCATTTTACATGAATTTTTGACACTTTGAAACCAGTTCTTTCATTATGCCACCACTAACAAATATAGTTGTTCTACGCTTGAATTTAATAATGAGGTAAAGATGAAAATTGCAGGAGGTTAAGTTCTTATGGTTAATGGATGGTAAATCACATTAACACTACTGGAAATATTTTGGCTTCTTGTGATGTATCTAGGGCAAATCAACTTGAAGTCCATACATCTCTAAGTTAAACATGGGTGGCATTAGCACTGCAGCTAATAAAACATTCATTATATGTGCAGAATGAGTTGCTGGCACTTCTTGCAGTGAACTTTGTCTCTTCATTGCACCTGTTTACACTTAGATGAACAGAACCGTTAAATGTTAAGTGTATTTAGCCACATTAAGAGCACAACACTTGTAATAATATTCAAATATCTGTTTGACAGATAGGTTGAAGCCCATTGAAAGCTCATTCTGTTACAACTCCTAGGATGGTTAACAGGATTTTGCTTTAAATGAACAATTGATGTCATTCTTTCATTTATATGTAGTAGCTGTTTGTTAGATTAAAACATAATGATTTCTCCACTCAACTTCCAATAATTTTCACCCAGTTCTAAAAGCAATATACTTGAAAAATGACACTTTGTAAGGGATGGTGGCATGAAAGATTCTGTGAACAATTTGGGATGTGGTTTTTGGAGGATATATTCTCACATGAAAAAGATAGATAGATAGATAGAGAGAGAGAGAGAGAGAGAAATAGAGAGAGGCTGAGTGAAAGCATTCAAAAAAATCTAATCAGCATTTGCAAATAATGCAATTATGTAGAAAAATAATTAAGCGCAATGGCAGGTTTTAGACAAGCCTTGTCAGAAAAGACAAGTTTATATGAGTGCTAATTTCAGTAGTGAGGCAGATGTTTGAACTCTTAACCCACAAATATCGAGGGAAATAAATACAGACATGAAAATATACAGGTGAATATTCATTCAGAAAATAACGAAAACATTGGTTAATATTGCAGATTAAAAAAAAAAAAAATTTTAAAGATATCACAAAATTAAAAATTTCAATATTTTATTTCAGACGAATGAATATTATTATCATTATTATTATCCTTCTTACTGTGTGATTTATATGAATATCATAAGTGAAATGTTTAATTCCAAAATAGTAAATATATATATATTTCTTTACACAAATGGTATTTCTGTTTTTCTTTTATTATTAGTATTTTCTTTTTCAATATAACAATTTTTTTTCTTTTCAAAATGCAAAATTGTTAATGTGTACACTAAAAGAAAAGAAAATGTGATTATCTCTTATCTGTACACATCATTTTTCAAATGCCCTCATTATCAACAAGAAAATTTCTTAACAATCCAACAAAGCTGGAGCTTATAAAAGTATCTATGGGCAGAAGAAATTAACTGTATGTCTACATTGACTGTCAGTATGAACTCTTGTGTATATATATGTATGTATATGTGTGTAACTGTTTATGCATATATGGGTACAGTTTGTGCATTTGTGACATCATGTATATATGGAAGTGTGTGCGTTTGCTTCAATATATAATAAGGTATGTTAATGCCCAGTGGCCAAATGGATAATGTACTGAACTCTTAAGTTTAAGAGCCATGAATTAATAATACTCAGCAGCAGAGATTGCACTGTCCTTAGGAAAGACACTTAACTCTACCTGCCTCAAACTGGAAATGAGATGTTGTGATGGATGGTATTATAATGTAACAGCTTTAGGAAGCACCTTATCAGTGATGTGCGAATGACCTAAAAGAATTAAAGAAGCAAAAAAAAAAAAAAGGTGCATGTGTGTGCATGCATATCTTTGTATATAGATGGGTATGTGTGCTTTGGTTGATATTATTCAACAAGAATAATAATAAATTATAACAAAATAATGGAACTTATTTGACTTTTGTTCTTTCTAATGTCTCAACTGTAATTTCCCCTTTCAGAAAAACAAAAAACAAAATTAAAACCATAATAATTATTCTTTCTACTATAGGCATAGGGCCGGAAATTTTGTAGGGAGGGGTTAGTTGATTACATTGACCTCAGTACTCAACAGGTACTTCTTTTATTGACTTCGAAAGGATTAAGGGATAAGTTGACCTTGACGGATTAAGAACTCAGAATGTAAAGATGGACGAAATGTTACTAAGCATTTTGTTCAGTGTAGTGATGATTCTGCCAGCTCACCACCCTGATTTCAAATTTTGGCACAATGCCAGCAATTTCAAGGGAGCAGGGCAAATCAATTATATTGACCCCCCCCCCCACCACTCAATACTTCATTGTTATTTTATTTTATTGAATCCAAAAAGATGAAAGACTAAGTTGAACTTGGCAGCATTTGAACTCAGAATGTAAAGCTAAAAGAAATTCTGCTAAGCATTTTGTCTAGCATGTTAACAACAGTGCCAGCTTGCTGCCCTAATAATAATAATAATCCTTTCTACTAAAGACACAAGGCCTAAAATGTTTAGTGGAGAGGGGGCTAGTTGATTATATTGACCCCAGTACTTGACTGGGACTTATTTTATCAAGCCCCAAAAGATGAAAGGCAAAGTCAACCTCGACAAAATTTGAGCTCAGAATGTAAAACTTGAAGAAATACTGTGAAGCATTTTTGTCTGATGCACTAACAATTCTGCCAGTTTGCCACCTTCTTAATACTAATAATAATGATAACAATCCTTTCTACTATAGGCACAAGGCCTGAAATTTGGGGGAGGAGGATAGTTGATTACATCGACTCCAGTACTCAGCTGGTACTTAATTTATTGACCCTGAAAGGATGAAAGGCAAAGTCAACCTTGGCAGAATTTGGAGATAATAATATTAATACAAAGATGAAACCAGTATTCATCATCATTTAACGTCCCATGCCAGCATGGAAAAATGGATGTTAAATGATGAAGATGATGATGAATACTGGTTTCTGACGAAAGCACAAAGCCTGCAAATTTGAGGGGAGGGGATTAGTTAGTACCATTCAAACCCAAGACTTGAGTGGTACTTTATTTAAGAACCCTGAAAGGCTGAAAGGTAAAGTTCAAATCGGAATCTAAAGAGCCATAGCAAACAAATACTGCAGGGTATCTTTTTCTGACACAAATGATTCTGCCAGCTCACCATCTTAAATATCAATAATTCTTTCTAATATAAGCACAAAGCCCGAAATGTGTAGGGAGGGAAAAGTTGATTAAGCCAACTCTAATATTTCAATGGTACTTTATTTAATCAACCCTCAAAGAATGAAAGGCAAAGCTGACCTCAGTGAACTGAGAATGTAAAGAGTTGGAAGAAATGGTGCTAAGCATTTTGTCTGTGTTAACAATTCTGTTAGCTCATCACCAAATAATAATAATAATAATATTCCTTTCTAATTTTTGATACAAGGCCAGCAATTTTGGATGGAAGGGGAAGTCAATTACACGAGCATCAGTATTCAACTGGCACTTATTTATTTGACCTTGAAAGGATGAAAGAAAAAGTTGACTGTGGTAGCATTTGAACTCAGAATGTAAAACCAGAAGAAATGCTGCTAACCATTTTGCCTGGCATAGTAACAATTCTGTCAGTTTGTTGCTTTAAATAATAATAACAGCAATTTCAGGGAAGGGGTAAGTCAATTACATTCAATTACATCAACCCCAGTGCTCAACTGGTACTTATTTTATCAACATTAAAAGGATGAAAGGCAAAGTCAACCTCAGTGGAATTTGAACTCAGAAGATAAAGTCAGAAGAAATGTCACTAAGCGTTTTGTCCAGTGCAGTAATGATTCTGTTAACTCACTGCCTTTTTAATGGCAACAAATTAATAAAAAGGAAAACATTTATTTAGAGATTTAAAGTGTACCTGTATGTCAATAGTTTGCAATCTAAAGAGACTATATTAATTCAGTAGTTGAACTTGATAACAAAAGAAAGTTTTTTGTCTAAATAAAAAAGATCAACACGTGAATAGTTTAAGATGATAACAGGGACCAGTTATAAAGCTGAGTGTTGATCATTTGTCATTGAGAACTGGTGGCTAAATAATTTACTGTTACTGATGTTTCTTACTTCTCTATATACAGGAAAACATAAAGTAAACAAATAAATGAAGTTAGGTTTCCAGCAAGAAATATAACAAGTGAAACTAGTACAGAAAGCCAGCAATTATGGGGAGGGGATAAGTTGATTACATCAACCCCAGCATTCAACTGGTACTTATTTTATCAACCCAAAATGGCTGAAAGGAAAGGTTGACACCGGTGAAATTTGAACTCAGATCCTAAAGATAGACGAAATGCCACTAAGCATTTCACTTGGCACTATAATGATTCTGCCAGCTTGCTATCTTGA
>NC_142929.1:68803729-68811229 GCF_046866305.1 Octopus bimaculoides | reverse complement strand
TGGTTCGTCAGAATGGTGAACTGCAATGTACTGCTGTAGAGCACATGTATATCTGTCTTGAACTCTCTCTACTTCTTTCACCGGCATTGTTTGATCTGAAAGAATTGAAGAAAACAAAAAACAAAAAAATTAAAAAATGATAAATAATTTATGAACAAAATATAGGGAAGTTAGTTTACATAAAACTGTATGAGCAAACCAAAATTACTTTTATTTATTTGGAGGGAGTGGCAGAAATGATACTTTATTACATGAAGTTATGTCCTTCAGGGATGAAATCAAATATAGGTTAGTTTTTTTGTTCTTTGGGTTGTTGTGAGCTTAATTCAATCAATGAGGTACAAGCATGGCTATGTGGTTGAAAAGTTTGCTTTCCAACCATGTGGTTTCAGGTTCAGTCCCACTGTATGGCATGTCTTCCGCTACAGCATCATGCCAACCAAGCCTTTTGAGTCGATTTGATGAATGGAAACTGAAAGAAGCCAGTCGTATGTATAGGTGTGTGTGTGTGTGTGTGTGTGTCTGTGTATATTTATATGCATACATGTGTATGTGTGTGTCAGTGTGTGTATGTTAGTGTCTCCTTGTTATGATATCAGGTGACTGTTGTAAGTGAATGTCATCCATTTCCAATATTCTGTGAAAACATGTCTGACCATAGGGAAATATTACCTTACTTAGAAACAAGTAAGGATTGGTGAAAGTATGGGCATCCAGTCATAGAAGATCTGTTTCAATAAGCATCATCCTACCCATGGAAACATGGAAGAATGGATGTTAAAGTGGTGATGGTGCACTTCCTCTACAAATTGTTGCCAGTGTAAAAACCCTCACAGTAAGTAGGTACCACAGAGTAGGTAAAACTCCTTGTTGTAAGCAAAGAAAATATTGTATAATTACTGGTTTCTTAGATTGGTATTCAACTCTTGTGAGTACAGAATAGAATCAGATATCAAAACTGGATCATCCTAAATATTTTACATCAAGATTATGTTTTTAGTGGGGAGCTTACTTAGCAATGTCTTAAGGGACTCTACATTGCAATATGTTAAGGGGCATTTACCCTGCACCCTAATTATCCAGAAAAACATAATGAATTAATAAAGAAAATTCATTTAAAATTTTCCATATTTCTGTCAAAATACACTACCTTTGTTTCAAATAATTTTGTAAATACTATATTTGATGGCATAAAAGACATATGGGTATATTAGACGGACCCCAATTTCAGCAGTGTATATTTAAGAAAAATGTTTTTAATGCATTAAAACTTATGGGCGGTCCAAAATTGCATATAAGATCAGGGGTGGTGATGATGTTTTGAGACATTTTTGTGGGGAAAAGTGCATATCTTATATGCTATCAAATATGGTAATGAAAAATTTGATAAAATAATTGTGTTTGAAACATAAATTAACATGCTAATTTCAATGGAAAGTTTTAATTTAGATTTCTTTAAACAGAAAGTGTGTAGTGTTAAACTAGGAATGATTCCAGGAATGTTGGTATCAAAAGGGTATGTCATCTTTCAGAAATGAAAAATGAGTTTTAAATTCAAATCCAATGTGGTACAATGTATTCATCTTGGAATAACACACCTGATCAGGATTGGAGATGAAACTGATTGATATGTGATGCAGACATAAATATTAAAAGATTTTTCATCTTTAAAGAAATTATAATGCTATCAATAATAACTCAACTCAGATATTTAGACATTTAATGATAATGCTGTTGACAATGTTGATTTAGATAATGACAATAATTATAATATGATAATAGCAAATGATGATTGATAATGACAATAATATAACCAAACTTACTATGATTTAATAACAGCACAACTTGTAAACAGACATATTCTTGCTTTGATAAATTCATATTGACAAAGGCAGCCATAACATGGGTTATTTTCTCAACAATCTCACCAATTTCATTGGTCAGTTCCTCCAAAGTGAAATATTTCTGAAAATTTTTATTCAAATATTGTGCAAGTTTTGACATGTTCCACCGATAAAGATCTCCAAATGACATAGCAGTTGGCTTAGTAGTAATCAAAGCTCGGTGAGCTGTCGTAATCAACAGCAAAAGTTCATGCCATTTTTCAGTTAAGATCTGTTGATGTATCTGTAGAGGTATTTCACTATAGAATGGCAGCTGTCGAGTCCATTTGACCAGCTTATTAACAATGCTATCACCGATTTTATAGAGAGTGTTTGAGACAATGTCGTCATTAATTAACTCATCTAATTTACAGGCATCAGCTATGTCTAAGAGACAATCACACTGTATAAGTTCATTGATGAGTCTCTCAAAGTGTGGCATAGGAGACGCTGGCAACAGGGATAACACTTGGGAAGTGGATGCTGGGGACAGCTGTGATTGGGAATGAGGAGACAATTGTGAAGGTGGGGGCTTGCTAGGATGAGGCTGTGGCCTGATTGTCTTTAAGTGTTCAGTGTGATACTGTGGCATATCAAGGTTTTGTAAGGATGGTTGTTGATGGGAAGGGGAATGATGGTGGTTATGATGGTGATGTTGCTGTTGAATCTCATTCTGTTGTTGTTGCTGCTGCTGCTGCTGTTGCTGATGACTGAATGATGACACAGTGCTGTAGTGAGCAACAAGGGCTGAACGAGATGCATTTAGTACATTTGCAGTTGAACCGATGGGTATTTTCATCTGGTCCTTAATGTCCACCGGTTCTGTTTTGATGTTCATGTCTTGGCCAACACTAATCTGTGCCACTTTCTGCTTGTACAGCTTGGTAGTCTGCTTTTTTCTTTTGTGCTTCTTGTATTTCACCTGTAAATAATTGAAAGTGTTATAATTAAAACATTGTTAATCAATTATAGTAATTCTACAAAATTATCACAATGCTGTCACAACACAGTTTCTTCTATCATTATTATAATGACCTCAGTTCCTTGGAGCTGGTTGGTTTCATACCTCCACTACTCATGCACCCTCCTCACTCATCTCTCTAACTTTCAACTTTGTTGCATCCAGCTCTTCTTCCCCCCACACTAACCACAAAGCTTAATCCTTCTTGCCCTGAATATCATCCATCTAGAATCTCCTCCCAGTTCATGTCTTTTCTGCAGATGTTGACCTGCAATAATCTAAACAAAACATTAAGGGTATCAATCCCACCAGTCTTAGGGGGCTTGTAAGGGTTATGGGCGCTGCTCTTTCCTCCAGGTTCACCAAATAAATAAATAAATGAATGAATAAAACATGCTTTGAAATATCATTATTGGTCAGTGTATCATCGTAGGAGTGATGATACTGTTATCAAGTAATTATCCCTCTTAAGTATTATCCCTGTTGTCAAACAATTATCTCTGTTGGCAAAATAATTTCTCTATAGCATGATCCCTGTTGTCAAACACTATTATACTATCCCTCTAATTTCACTCTATAATCTATGTACTATCATATGTCTGTCATACACTATGTTAAGTTATTATGTAAGTGAATAACTGAAATTAATAAACAAACTTTACTCCTTCATTGCTCAATGCATTAAATAGAATTTATCAAACACCATTGAGTAAATTTCACAACTGAGTCAGATATCACAGTCCACATGATGGAACCTTTAAATAGAAGTGTACACAAACCTTGTATAAGTTATAGACAGCTCCAGAATTACGTCCACCGGGCATTCTATCTTCACGGACAGCTAAAGAGGAAAAGAATAAAAAAAGAAATTGATTATATTATATATGAAATTTCCCAAGATATTGATATAAAAGAAAACAATTTCTTAATTACATATAGCTTTGCAAGTACTACAGGTCAGAAACATATAGATTACTGTAAAATCTTGTGCTCTTTACAGTTCATCATCATCATTTTTTTGTCTGCTTTCTGTGCTGGTATAGGTTGTTGGATGGGGTCATCAAGTTCAAAGTCACCTCCTATTAGGAGCTACTACTCCTGAAGACTAGGTGCTTGTGTGTATTGTTTGGTGTGGTTTCTAGGGCTGGGTGCTCTTCCTAATGCTAACCAGTTTGCAGAGTGTACTGGGTGTATTATCTTGTGAAATTAAAACTAGAGAGGTTGAATAGATCTTGGTAAGACAGCATTAAAGGCACCTCATAACTCTGGACTTTCTCTGCTCATTTGCCAATCATTCAGTGTATTTTGCACAGCACCAACACTAGAGATGTACCCCCACTCACCATTTGTCTGCAGTCAATAGGAGAAGTTCAGATTTTTTGCTCTAATTTGTATTGTCTAGAGCCTTAAATGATGACTTTCTATGGGTGTTCTTTTTATGCACCTTGCCTTGGACCCTCAATTCCATAGATATATAAGGATGCTGTCATGTTTTAGGCATTCTTAGACCTGGAGGAGCCCATCCTTCTCCAGATCTGAACATATCTGATTTGTCCAGAAAGAGAGACAGATAGGAAGAGAGAAAGAAAAGAAACAATTTCAATATAAGACTGGAATTTTAGTCATGGGCCCTGAAAGGATGACAAGTAGTGCTACTGACTTCAGCAATATTTGAACTGAGTGAGAACAATTCCTGCAAGGCATTCTATCCAACATTTTTAATGACTCACTCAATTTGCTGCTTCTTTATACATACATACATACATACATATATGTATATACATATATATGTATGTGTGTATGTATGTATGTAGAGAGAGAGATATCAGAAAGAAGTGTTTATAGCTTACCAGCCAAAACCATTCCCATTTGTAAGCATTTCTTGAAACGGCAATATTGGCACCGATTACGTTGCATCTTGTTTATCTCACAGTTGCCACTAGCAACACAGGTGTAAACCCGTTTGTTCTGCACTGTGCGCTTAAAAAATCCTTTACACCTTCAAAGAGAAAAAAAATCAAAAGCAAAGGTAAATGATATGTTCAAAACTTCTATTAGTTTTTTTTAAAAGCATCATCCTCATAATCCACTTTTCATGCTTGCATAGGTCAGATGGAACTCATTTAGATGCAGATTTTCTACATCTTGATATCGATTTCTGTTATCAAATCTTACTTGCTTCAAAGCAAGGCAATATTTCCCAATGAGTGGACATGTTTCCACAAAAGATTGGGAACAAATGACACCACTTATATGAAGGTGACACACGTTTACAACCATCTTGTGATACAAAGACGAGGAGACACAAACACACACAAATAAGCACACACACATAAACATGCAAACACACATACATACAATGAAATTCTTCCTCTCTCTCTGTCAACCAAATCCACTCACAAAGCCTTGATCAGCACGGCGCTCTATTAGAAGACACTTGCCCAAGGTGCTACATAGTGGAACTGAGATAATCATGACTAGATTTCTGAGACAGTAGAGCAAAAGGGATACAGAATCAAGATTTATAACAATTACCATTACTGTTAGGAGACAGCAATGGAGCAAATTAACAGCAAAAAATTGGGTGAAAGAGAAGAAATTAAGAAAAGGGAGGAGGAAAAAGAAGATAACAAAAAGAAAGAGACACAGAAAAACAATAAAGAAGGAAAGGGGAAAGATAAACTGAAAAGAGTTTTACTCACCCTTCACATGTAATGATACCATAATGAAGACCAGTAGCTCTGTCATTACAAATAGCACAAATCATTGGTTCTTCACAGTCACTATCACCTTCAGGACTCTTTATATTGCTGCCATCTCCAGGACTGACACAAACATCATCTTCAAGAGTTGAGGGCAAAGAGCTAGTGAAATACATATTAGAAGGTGTACAACCTTTGCTTACTTGTGTTAGAGCATGACCAACATTGTTTGGACCAACTCCATTGTTGAGGGGAGGAGCATGCCGATTATGGTTATGATGATGGTGGTTGTGATGGTGGTGATGCCCAGTATTCTGGCCATTACTTCCATTGGTGCTGTTGTTGATGTTGATGTTGTTGCTGGTGTTACTGTTGTTGAAGTTGCTGTTGGTACCACTGTTGCTGTTACCAATACTACTCATCTCAATATTACAATTAATACGATGGTTGCCATTTGCACCAAAATTCATAACAGTGTTGTTGACATTAGTAACTGATGTCATACACATGTAATTGTCTGAATTATTACCACTGTTGCTGCTGCTGTTGTTGTTGGTGGTGCTATTAATACTGCTACTATTGCTGTTGCTAAGCAACCATGTTTTTTTAGAGTCAACCATGTTTTGCTCATATTGTTCCTTTTGGCTCGGGTTAATATATGGATACCGACAGATTTGGTAAGTAGTGCCACCTTGAGGAATGACAGTCTGGCTTGTCTTTAAGTTACCAGAGCTCAGTGTAAAGTGTTGCTGTGGCTGAGTATCTGCTTGTTTCAGATTGCATTCTACAGCTTGTTGTTGTTGTTGTTGTTGCTGTTGGTGTTGTTGTTGTTGTTGCATTGAAGGATCGATAACAAAATTTATGTGTGGGATCTCAGCAACATTGCCACTATTGCTGTTTGTGGGGCTGTTAAACTGTTGGTTGGTGAGCAGTGTGGGCATCGTATAAATAGTTTGTGTTGAAGAGATTCCACTAGGCACTGTTGTCATCACTGGTATCATATTCACAGTTGTCATATTATCTCCCATATTCTGTTCTCTAATAATTTGAGGTTGAAAGACAAAGCCTGAAGGGAAACCAACATAGGCTATTCCAAAAGGCATATTCACCGGGCCATTGTTATTATTGTTACTACTATTAACATTATCATCATTTTCTTCTTCATTACTAAAAGAGTTATTAGCTTGATTATTGTTCATAACAAGCAATGGATGGTTCACAATAACGTTGTTCTGATTTTGAAGAGCACCAGAACTTAGAGGTGAACCTGAACTACAGTTCCGACTGGCATTGTCTTGATTCTGGTCAGGCTGACAATTGACCACATGTCTTTCAGGAGTGTTACACTTTTTCTTATTTTGGAAACTATTATTATTATTATCATCATCATCATTATTATTGTTGTTAATGTTCTGGTTATTGCTGTTGTTGTTGTTACTGTTGGCTTCTACTTTCACTTTCAGAGTGAATTCTTCAAATTTTTGCTTCTCAGCAAGAATGTTGTTGCTTTTGTCAGACACAGCCACTGCATTCTGCTCAAGAAATTTTGACTTGTAGTTGTCCTCAGCTGTTGACTGTACAATAGAAGGTGAGTTGGAATTCTCATGACTGGCATCACTGAACTGATCACAATCAGAGACATAACCAGAACTCTCGCTGCCCATACTGCGACGGCTTTCATTGCTGACACAAGATTCTGTGTCACATCCAATGAGATCTAAGATGCGACGTCGTTTCAGCTTCAGTTCACGGTAAAGACTGATTCCAGAGTTCTCTAAGTTGTAAAAGGGCCGCTTAAAAGTGGAAGACTGTGCTGTTGCAGTCATCTGCAATAAAAAAAAAGGACACAATTATATAAATTTATATATATATATAACCAACATCAATTTAGGAAAAAAAAAACACATTAAAATCATATATATCTATTTAGTTTTAATTATCCATGTTTGTCTCA
>NC_142929.1:68723244-68798229 GCF_046866305.1 Octopus bimaculoides | reverse complement strand
AATCTAATGTGATAACAATCTTTGTTACACAAACAGCATAATGGGGGAAATAGAGTGATAGTAGAGAGGCACAATATGTGTGTGTGAGTGGATAATATCCTTTCCTTTTGGTGCATCTGGAGTAACAGGAATGATCTCATTGACAAACCTACAGCTGGCTGAAGTAATGAAACATGAGAGAAATTACCATAGCCGTCGAATCTTCAGGTGTTGCAGACACTATATTGCCAGAGGGCAAAACAGATCACAGTGCATTCAAACTGTCATTGAATCTCACTATTGATGACTCAGTAACCTGTAACATTAGTAAAGAACAGGAGCAGTAGAAGTGTAAAAGTGTTAGATGATAATTGGGGACAAATGCACTGTGTCCCTTAAAGTTTCTTCTGAGGTTTTGTATCAAACTGTCAGATATTTTTCATCAGAAGAATTTCTTTCAATGAAGTAACAGTCACTTTAGCAGGTGACTTTTGTTACATGCTTCTAGTTATTCCGAAGAAGACAAGAAGCTGATCAATTCAGAAACATAAACTGAAACAAAAAAAAAAGATGAGAGCTTACCTTAACAAAGACCAACACTCAGCTGATTTTGTTACAAGACTTTTGGAGCCTGGAAAAAAGTTTGCTGTACCTGATCAAAATGGGGACATATTTATGGTTGTTATTAGTGAAGTGATGTTATCAGTCTTTCCCAACGTCCAACATAACTACCACAATTGCAAATAGCTCTGTGAAAGAGCAATACTTTTACCACCCCTTTAAAAATAAAGTTTGTTAGGCTGTTAAGACAATCAATGAAGAAATTATTAAACAAACGGTTGCATGGAGATGAATCTGCTTACACATCTACAGACTTTGTTTTAGACTTTAAAGAAACAGTGAGCCATCCAATTAATTTCCCTTAACAGCCTGTAGCTATATACTGTGCCATACCACAGACACATACTGAAGACTGAATCCCCCAATTATTCTCCTTAGGATCTTTTTAGCTGTTTTGCATTTGTGAAAGTACATCAAGTTGGTAGCTGTGCGGCTGTTGAGGATGTGATTATTCCAATCCATGCCAGCATGGTAAATCATAATGATGATGGTGATGATCTGTTAGAGTGGGGCCCAATTCTTTGGTACAGCACCCAGGCACAGAAGCATATACATGTTACATATACATAAGTATCATATTGTATCATATTATGCATCATATCATTTCTATCTATCAAGCAATCAATCAATCAAGCAATCAATCAATCAAGTAATATGTATTTTATTTCCTGTTCATGAAATTTTTTCTTCCCTTCTTTGTTTTTTTTTTGAATATCTAAGTTTATATCAATGAAACATTATACTATTTATTCAGTTCGTGAAACAACAGATCATTTAATAGTTCAAGTTTATAGCAAAGTGTTTCTTCTAGGTAAATATTAGACATCAACTGGAGCATATTCAAGCTATTCCCCTCTAACTGTTACACTTCCAATTTTTTATACAAACCTGAAAACTGTTGTTGAAGAGAATTCACTACTATGAACAGAGGTTGCAAATCACGAATTTCTACTGGACCTAAAAATACATGTTATTATACTCCTATCCTAGCATAATATGTATCATCTACGTAACATTTATTTTGTATGCACATTGATCCACTAGAACAGATTCTCTTCTCAGTGACCTAGTGGATACATAGAGCTACTTAGAGTGAGCTATAGAAACATGAGTGTCTTGGCCATAGGCACAATACTCTTTTGTCGACAGATAATAACTGCCCCAACAAATAGAGAAACATTGTCTGAGACACTGTAAAAGGTTGTTATGCAAACTCATATGTTATTTTCAATAAGGTTGAAAAGTGATGCTACATTTTAAAAAGATAAATTAGGATGTAGTATTTGTTGGATTAAGTTCAACAAGGGAGATGTAGATTAAAAGATTAATTATAGTTATTTAGATTACTGGTGCAATTTCAAATGAGATCAAGGTTATTGAGTAAAATAAAACAAAGAAAAGGAATTAGAAAAAAAAACAAGGAAGATTTTAACTTACATTTGTAGGTTGTTAAGTAGAATAAGTTAGAATTTCACAATTTTTCTCACAAAACTGTTGACATCAGAGCATAAGAGAAGTATCAGGTTCATATGAAAGAGAGGAAAAGAAAAAGAATGAAAGCGTTAAATTAACTGAGAAATTAATAACAGGGTAAAAAAAATACAAATTAATAACAGGATTAAAAGAAAACAAATCCTAAATAAAATAATCATTTCTGAGCTACAGCTCCAATTTTCAGAAGAGAGAAATGTATATTCAATTGAATCAACCTAAGGTAGATAAATAGCTGAGTTGATTGAGGTGAAGTTTGAACCAAGAACCAAGAAGAATGAAACAGATCCCAAAATTTAACAAGTGTTTCAAATTTAGGCATGAGACTAGAAGTTTTAAGAGGAAGAGTTTAACAGGAGGAGTTTAGTTGTACTAGATTGGTACTATATCAACCTGAAAAGGATGAAGGGTGAAATTATCCTTGGTGGGATTTGAAATTGGAATGTAAAGACCCAAAAGAAATACTGCCAGGTATTTTGTTCAACACGTGAATGATTCTGCCAGCAAACTCACTGGACACAAAACCAAGAAATGGTTTGTATGTGAAAATCAGATTAAGGTGTGAGGAAAGGGTAAAACTACTGCAATGAAATCTCTCTGGAAGAATAAAAAGCCATTTTTATTTCAGAGAAATTTCAACTGGAAGCATAAACTAACATAACGAAATGAGTCAAGGCATTTTGTTTATAACTCCAGAGATTCTTAAGTACTCTGAAATATCCTGTTAAGAATCATGGCTTCAGCCATATACAAGGCTTATTGCTATCCATTATTGGGAGTGAGGATAGTTAAATATAAATACTTTGTAGTGCTGTTTATACAATAAACTGCACTCAGTACACTCTTTTATGTGTAGTGTTGGGAGACCCCTAAAGTCTTGAATATGTAAAAGCATCTCTTGTACTGGATCCAGGAAAAAAATGCATCCAGTACACTGTGTGAAGTAGCCAGTGTTAGGATGGTCATACAACCATTGAAACCTAACCAAAAATGACATGAGTGAACTGTGGTCCCCTGACCCATCTAGGAGAGCAGCATAGATTAGTCCAACCAATGCCAGTATGGAAAGTGTGCATAAAATAATGATGATTTTGGAAGGTGAAAGAATTGGAAGTCATGACAAGGGGGTTGAATGATAAAAACAAAGTGACTCTAGGATACTAGAATTTTTACTCAGACTTCTTTATTTTCATCCGTCAAATTTGATTTCAATGTAACATATTTTGATTTAGATGTAACATAAGCAAGAATTAGACAAGAATTGTAAGCTATGAAGGTATGGCTAATATCTGTGTGTGGGTGGCCTCAGTACTGTTTACTCACAGAAGGAAGTGACTTCAGAGGAATGCCAAACAGAATCACTTTAAATGATACATATTTATTTATGTATGACTAACATGAGGTAGTGATATTTTATTTAACCAATAAACCAATTGCTGCATGCAGAATCCAGACAAAAAAAAAATTGTTAAGTTCAACTGTCCTGAAGGGTTAGAAAGATAAGGTAGGAAATACCAGATAAGTTTATCTTCAATTCTTGTGAAATGTGAATTTGGACATAACACATTTCATTGTAAATACATTCAAAAATATTTTTATGATTTAGAGCAGTGCTTTTCAACCCAAAGCGAGTGGAACAGCTTCACCTCCGTCTGAGAACTGGAAGATTTTATATAGGGACTGGAGTCAAAAAGGGCTGGGTGATAGATGCATCTTTTAATTGCCATACTTTTTAAAAAGTATTTTTGGCTTTTATTCTGCTAATAGAGGTGCAGGCATGGCTGTGTGGTTAAGAAGCTCTCTTCACAACCATGTTCAGTCCCACAACCATGTTCAGTCGACCAATGATTGAAAATGTATGTGTATATGTACGTGTCTTTATGTGTTTGTCCTCCACCACCATCACTGTTGGGTTCTTTATGAACCCGTAACTTAGCATTCAGCAAAAAAGACTGATGCGATAAGTACCAGACATTAAAAAATAAGTAATGGTGTCGAATTAATTTTTTTTTGTATTATCTAAACTGCAGTTCAATGACTGAAACATCTAAAAGATAAAAGATAATATCAGTGGTCGTAATATTTTGACATTCCATATTATAGTGATGAAATGACTTCTGTGCCAGTAGTCTATAAATGGTGATCAACCTATTGGCTTCCATTTTTCTGGTATATTTAATTTTGCTGAATCATAGTAAAGAGCGTGTTGTAAAAGAAATGGAAAGAGCATGATAGTTAAAAAAATTTAAGTAGTACTGATTTGATGCAAGGGCAGTGCACATATATTTTTTCCTGATCTTCTTGGATAATGGGGTAAATAAAGGCAGTTATAGATCAGAACGAGCTTCTGAATGTCAATGGTTGACAGAAAAATGAAGGAGGAGGAATGAATAAGAGCTGTGCAGGGCAAACAAGGGCAATTTTTGCTCGAGAAGTGTGTCGCATGAGACATGGGCTCATCTTCAAAGTGGCCTGCACCACTGAAAAAAAGTGAAAGCAAGTTTTCGTTAGTCGCGGGTTGCAGGTTACCCATGACAAATGTGAGGCGAAGAAGGTTTCAAGAAATAGACAAGAGAAAGGGAGCGAAGCGACACTGTGAGTGAGTTTAAAGGAGCAGAGAACTTGATAGAGAGAGAGAGAGAGAGAGAGGAATACGTAGGTGAGAAAGTTGGGGAGTAGATCCAAAGTTGGTAATTGGAGATTTATCTATCAAGTGGATGGATAATGACCTTATATTTTCTTTCTGTTGGATGTAGTCCAGAATGTTTGGAGTGAGAATAACGTTCCAGTTGTATGAGTAGTGTATTCCAGCGCAAAATGAAATTAATGTCATAATACAATCTTTCTGATGTGTTGGACGTATATATATTTTTTAGTCCTGTACCCTTGGCAATAGGGTGTCTGATGTGCGAAGTTAACATTTGTAGAGGGACTGTTAGTTTTAGTTTTGTTAAACATGAGTAATGAGTATGCAGTGATGTTATTAGGTAAATTAATAACAATAATCAGATAGATAGCTGTAGTTGAAGCGAAAGAAAAAAAAATATCTGCAAGGAAAAGAAAGTATTCTTTCCTTTTTTGTTTTTGTTTTTTTTTGCGAAACAAAAAAATATGTGTGGAGGAGTTAAAATGTTACGTTGTAATTTCTACAAGGAATAAATAAACAAGAAATTGTTAAAAAATAAATAAATAAAGCAAATTAAGCGTTTTCTTGAAATAATAAAGTAAAAGAGAAAAGGACAATAGAAAAGGAGAGGAAGAGAGGAAAAGAATGAAAACAAATAAAGAGATTAACGAGGGGGGAGGGGTGAGGAAAAAACAGAGTAAATAATGAGAGAGCGCGAGTAGTGTGAGAAAGAGTGCGAGTTAGTTGTTGAGTGAGCATTGAATTGATTAAGTGAGGTGGAGAATTTCACTCAAGATATAAAACTGTGTAATTGAGAACACGTGTCAAATATACTCACGTGCCAAAGTACATTGCCCTCTACCACTCGTTAGCTATCTCTTGCTTCTCCTCTCTATCTGTCTGGCTGTCTCCCGCTCACCTATCTATTTTTCCCTTTCTATCTCTCTAACTATCTTACCGTCTCTCTCTCTCCCCACACTTTCTCTCTGCATTTATGCGTTATGACATTCGCAAATACATAACTTGCTTGCTTGCGACTGAAAGGCCAGTAAAATGTCGACGACGACGACGAATAAAAATGACTATCAGAAAAACACGGGTTTAGAGAATCATTGCAGATAAGAGTTGTTATTTTTCTGCATGTGTGTGTATCAGAAAGAGAGCGAGAGAGAAAGAGAGGGGGGGGGGAATTAATTTGCATGTGTGGTTGTATAACCTACATACATGTGTTTACCGTACATGTGCCTTTATTGCTATTTAACTCTCTCTCTCACTCTCTCATTCATTTGACACGTGAATCCATACTTTTATGTGGGTGGGAGTTAGCAACTGAAACAATTCGCATACACACACGCACATTCTTTCTCCTCCCCGCGTTCTCAAACACATATCCACATCTATCTATCTATCTATCTATCTATCATTTTAAAGCAATTTTAATAAGTCAAAATGAATTTTATGATACACACACACACATCATCATCATCATCATCATCATCATTATCATGATCATCAACATTTAACGTCTGTTTTCTATGCTGGCAAGGGTTTGACGGCTTGACAGAAATTGGCAAAACCAGGGGCTGCACCAGGTTCCATAGTCTGTTTTGGCTTATGTGTGTGTGTGCGCGCAAGTGTCTTCTACAATAGCTTTGGGCCAACCAGAGCTTTGTGAGTGGATTTGGTAGATTTGTGTCTGTCTGTAACCCCCACTACCGCTTGTTGGTGTGTTTACATCTCTGTAACTTAGAGGTTCAGCAATAAGAATCGATAAAATAAGTACCAAGCTTAACAGAATTAAGAACTGGGGTTGAATCATTCCAATACAAATTCTTCAAGGTTAAACATAATTTCTTTGTGGATGATTGATCTAGATATACATACTTGAAATATTTACAATGCTAAAAAGCAACTGAATTTAATCACAATGTTTTCTGATGATATAGGGGATATAGTTTGGCCCAAAGAAACGTTCACATTCAACAACTGAACATGGTAAAACCATTCCTCAAACCTAAAATCTTTGCATTAATGGTCTCACTGTTTTCGCTGTTCGACAAGAGTGCTACAAATACCTAGGTATTGATGAACATATATTATATAAAGGCACTGTAAACAAAGACAGAGTAGAGAATATCATACTAGACTGAAAAATATATGGCAAAGCTTTCATCTCACATTTGCATTACCTGTACTAATGTCAGCATTTGAGATACTCAACTAGTCTACAGAGGAAATCCACTCCATAGATATTGAAACCTGCAAGATTCTGATATTAACTGCAAATTTCCAAGGAAACAGTGAATTGGCAGACTCTGTCTCAGAAGAAAAGCAGAAGCTTTAGATCAGTACAGACAGCCTTCGATTGTTATATAATATTACTTAGCACCTGTTAAGCAATGGTTGCAAACCTAAACACATCAACCAAGTGTTCAAAAATAATGGGAATATCATCCTGCAGGCTGATAGTGAATTCTTCTAGAAACATTCACTTCCTGATGACCTTATCTATGAAACCAGAATTGCAAAACTAGTATATCTCAGCAAAGAACTACAAGAGAAACACTACATACCACAAAAAGGGTTTTCACGTAAATTCTGTAAACTTGAAGAAGATGCTAATATTAATTTCAAGTTTTGGCACAAGGCCAGTAATTTTGGGACAGTGGGTAAGTGGTACTTATTTTATCCATCCTGAAAGGATGATTGGTGAGGCCACCCTGGTGGAATTTGAACTCAGAACATAAAGATGAATGAAATGCCACTAAGCATTTCACCCATCATGCTAACAATTCTGTCAGCTTGCTGGCTTAGAAGGATGCTAATATTGGTTTCAAAGTTTGGCACAAGGCCAGCAGTTTTACGGGAGAAGGTTAGTTGATTAAGTCAACCCCAGTGCTTAGCTGAGATTATCAACCCTGAAAGGATGAAAGGCAAAGTCAACCTCAGAGGAAATTGAACTGAGAACGTTAAAGACGGATGAAATGCTGTTAAGCATTTTGTTCATTTTGCTAACGATTCTGTGAGCTTGCCAACTTAGGAGGATGCTAAGATTAACATGAAATGTGGCCTCTCTTGGACTCATGACTGTTACTTTATGTCACACCATAAAGACTATACTTTTGCAATTTAAGAGCAGGAGATAGCTATGAAATGTCTTATGAACAAATAGGATGGTGAAGCACTCCAAAGATGCAACAACAAATGTCAAGTGTGTTACTCTTCTGTGGAGGGTATAACACATCTAATCAGCAGTTTCCCAAAAATGTCATTGAGATACTTCCACCCACTGTGATATGATGTTGCAGCAAAAACAAAAATACAATGCTGCTCACAGAAAAGACAGCCCTGGGACAAATATAAACAACACTTCTGCTATTGAGTTTATAGAATTCAATGACAGAGGCCAATGATTTTGAAAGGTAATAAGAAATTAAATACAGAGTTGGTCTCATCTGAACTTGCACTGAACTAGTTAGCATAACTCATCACTGTTATCTGGAAACATGAGATCAAATCTATTAACCTATAAACCTTACAAAACAGATTTGTGTTACTGAAGAGACAAGCTATTAAACCAATCAGCCTAGCTAAATCCAGAGTTAATCTAAGTCTAATTCATTTCATACAATTTATGTGTTTATCTTCTCTTACTCCAGCTAATTTTCACAAAGAATAATCATATAGCCTAAGAAATTACTAGAATTATATCACAAAAATTATTCAAAAAAATTGTGTGTCCTTTATTGCAATTTTAACAGCTATTTGTGATTACAAAATATAAAGGAGTAGAAAAAATTAACTCCTAACAAAGACAGTAAAACTGAAAAAAAGTAAAATATATTTTGTTGTGAATGCATTTTATTACTCAACAGCTTTAGGAACATTTTACTTTAGTTTCAATACTTAAGGGTGAAGAAAGGGTTCTTTCACACTTTCTTCCAATCAGAATTCGAAGGAATAGCCATGGGAGTAGTTTCCCTTGAATATATATATATATATATATATATATATATATATATATATATATATATATACACACACACACACATATTATATATCAGAAGCAATGGAATGACTCAAAGGCTTGTGTGTTGGCACTTATTTTATACTAATATACAAAACTCATGGCCTTTGAGTCTCTCTCTTGATTCTGCTAGATATTAATAAAAACATACATATACAGTAATCCCTTGACTATCGTAGGTGTTATATTCCAAAATCCTCTGCGATAGGTGAAAATCCGCAAAGTAGAAACAGTACTGTATTGTATATTTTTTATCATTATTTTCATTTGTATATATTTATTTTATTATAAATGCAAAACAACACCATGGAGGAATTGATGTAAGCTTCAATGATAAACCACGATAGGGTGAAGGATTACTGTACTCATATTTTGAGTTCTATTTTTCCTGTTTACATCACCATTCCTCTCTCTCTCTCTCTCTATATATATATATACAGACACATATTTACTAGCATACACATGCCATAAAAAATGCCAACACTTTCATTCATGATATAAAACGGCACATCAGCACAATGGAAGAAACCATTGATAAATGTTAGCAATTGAGTAAATATCTGTACATTCACAGAATTGAAGCACTTGAACAATCAGATACAGTTGTAATGTCTTGGTTAGAAATATCATTGGTGGTGTAAAATATATATATATATATGTATGAAATATATGCTTTTCCATGCTCCCATAGATCAGACAGATTTTGTATAGCAGGATGTCATTCCTGTCACCAACCATCACCTGTTTTATGTAAGGTAATATTTCACCATGCCCAGACATAATTATGTGGAAGATTGGAAACAAAGAACATCTCTTGCATGACAATGACACTACTCACTTGCAACTGGTGCATGACGTCAACCTACTAACCTATATATATAATATATATAATATATATATATATGCATATATATACATATATGTACCTACATGCATATATATATATGCATATATATACCTACATGCATATATATATATATATATATATATATATATATATATATATATATATATACACATACATACCTACATGTGTACATGCATATATATAATGTGTGTGTGAAATTGAATATATAAAAGTTTTATATATTTAAGTATTGTCTTCTACTTGAAACAATATTTTTCTACAACAAATGACGTTTTTATACTGCGGTTGACCGTCATCTGATCTATTTGAATGTTGTCTGCTCATTTCATTGAATCAAGTGATGTAGCCTTTAAATGGTGGTCATTTTTCCTGTTTATTTTTAATTTATTTTATTAAACAATTACCAAATTTATTAAAATAAATAAGTGATCACATATAAACTATTACGACAACGATTTTATTCTGTACCTCTCATTTTCCATTGTTTGATGCAACCAGAAGATACATCATCTGTGTGTCTATGCATGTGTGTGTGTGTGAACTTCCACTATCACTTGGTGTATTTTGCTTTCAAATTTTTGTTTATTTATTTGGAAATGACAAAAATTTGCAGTTTATTTTTATCAAAATACCTGCTGCTCCAGCAGGTGATATGCTGCTCTCTCATTCACTATATATTTTTATACTTCCCATTTCTACCACTTACTCCACTCCCTTTGTCACTTTATTTTCCTTCCACCAGCTTGACCAACATGAAACACAGCGTTATATTTTAAGATATGTACCTATGTGTGCATTTGTGTGTATGAAATTGATAAATACAATTTATGATGAAAATTTAGTTTCATTTTGATTAAAATACTTCAGAGTTCACAACAGTTTGCTTGCATTTAGTGTCTCTGTCATTCACTCCCACTCCATTTATTGTTCTAGTACTCGGCTAGTTGAGTGATACTTTATTTAATGAACCTTGAAAGAATGAAGAAAAGTTGGGCTCAGTGGGATTCGAACTGAGAATGTATTCAAAATAAAGTGTGTATGTAATACATATAATGAAAGCCTTACATTTGGCTTTTTGAAAATTTAAAATACTGTTGTTTCAATTTATTAAGGATGAAAATGTAATTAAAACAGCAAAGAAAATATATCTCTATTTACACAACTCAAATGCAAACGAAATTTATTTATATCAAAAAAGTAAAAAAACAGCTGTAAATACTGTAACTTTAACCAGTTTCTGATTTCAAAGAAAACGTAAAAAAGAATTGGTAAAACTAGTTTTGTACCCCGCCTCTGCTCTTGCCAAATTTATTACCCCATACCTTTCTTAAAAATGTACATTTTTAAATGAAACTTTGCAGAAGCATTTTTTCGATGGTGTGGATTACAATTATGTTGATAAAATTCAATTAAAAACAATTTTGTTTTAATTTTTTACTCTCAAGAGCCGGGGGTGGAGGAGAAAAGTCCGAAACTCCTAAAAACAAATTTTTTTCAATATAATCTGCACTAAGGGAAATATATCTGCGAAATTTTATTTTTTTAAAAAGTTACAAAGAAACATAATCGAGAAGAGGGGAAGGGGTACTAATCTGTAGTTATGCCAAAATATTTAGTTTATTCTGATGATTAGAGGAGTTGTATTGACAACAACAACAACAAAAAAGTTTAAAAACAAGTAGTTTCCTGTCATCTCATTCAACCTCATAAGAATTATATCTATATATATTTGATCTGAAGCTATGCCCCATCGTTGTTCGCAGATCGATCATCATCATCATCAACAACAACACCTGGACATTAATGAATCGAGTCCCAGGGTTCATAGGGTTGGTTACCCGGTTTTCATGGTGAATAAGGGAACGAGATCACAACATTCCCCCTTGAATGGGACACCAGCCCGTTGCAGGATAACTCATTTACAGCTGAGTACAATGGAGCAACGGTAAAATGAAGTGTTTTGCTCAAGAATACAAGGAGCCGAGGTTTCGAGGTCCAGGAATCGAAACCGCGATCTTGTGATCGTGAGTGCAACACCCTAACCACTAGTCTACTCACTTTCCATGCAGGCAGTCACGGAAATACTGTTAATATTCCACTTGAACAGTCGGAAATCTACAGCTGCAGGAAAAATTTGAAAAGTCAACGTACTGGGAAGGAAGGAAAGACTGGGCGTAGTTATTAGTGCAGGGGCTTGGGTAACAGTAGACACAATGTGGATGACGAAAGGAGGAGAGACGAGCGAGTAGGGGAAGCCTGAGTGACAGTGATGTAAGAACCGAGCATTAAATTATGTAGAAAGAGAGCTTCCTGTTGCTTATGCTTGTGAACTGCATAATATTTCGGTAATTTTCAAATGAGCATGACCAGCCCGTTGTAGAATTAAGTCATTGCTAGTGACGACAGTATTTTGATATCACGGGACAAACTGTTTTATTATTAGGACTGTAGTTATGTGTTCCTTCCGTTGAATCAACTGCGTCTAACGAAAATTTAATCTTAAATCTGTAAGTGGTACAGTTTAGTTACAAATGTAGATCTTGTAGTATGAGTATAAATTCGGAATGTAGCAAGTTGAAAAGATATTTTTAATATGAACATTCGTTTAATAAAGTTACATATTTTAGATTAACAAAATTATAAATAAAAAAATTCTATCTTACAAACACACATACATAGGGTACACACAAATGGATGGGTGCACTCTTACGCAATCAAATTTCACGCACTATAAATCTACAGCTTTGCTCTTTTTGAAACGTGAGTCCTGTTTGGAGAGACAAGCTACGATCTATAAACGTGATCCGGCCACCAGTGTCTGAACGAAGTACATCAGCTACAGTAGTCAGGCAGTGCTGGCGCACCAGAGCTCGTGCGAAGGAACGTGACATTTCTCTTCCTTCCTCTCTTTTTACTGATTTCTATTCTTTCTCTCACTCACAGATACAAACTGATATTCCACATATCAACACATGTTTTTATATACACACAGACACACCAAATTCTCTACTTTCCTCCAAGTTTATTCATCTTCACCTTTGTCCGCCCAACTCACTCTACTCTCCATCAGTCACCGACCCCAGTAAATGTGTTTTGACCTACTTCATTCCATTATTTATTTTTTCCCCTCTTTCTGAAATTTAATTACTTCGTTATATATTTTGATACAGCTTTATACAAACAGACATAACTTACTATCCTCGAAAACTGCTATTAATAATAAAGTACTTCAACACGCTGCATAACACCACCTACACAAATTCGGCTAGAACGAGCTAGCAAGGAAGTCACGAAATAGCAAGCTAAATCTTCCTCATATGCTACTGTCTTCAGAGTAGTTAAATATAACCTCATGCTGAATATAACATACCAGGGGAAAAACAGAGGGGATGGCCACAGAATGTCACTCGAACGATAAATGCTCCATATAGTAAGCTGGGTATACGGTCCGCGTCGCGATGTTTAGCAGGCATACTAGTACCATAGGACTTCTCGACCAAAGTGGTCCCGGGGTTATACAGCAACAACAACATTAAAGCCAGAATGTTGGCATTTATTCTCTTGCTTTCTACTGCAACAATGTAGATCTAATAAGACACTCTCCTCCTCTTTCTTGCAAAGCAAATACAAACTCTCTCTCTCTACATATATATATATATATATATATATATATATATATAAGGCGCAGGAATGGCTGTGTGGGAGAAGCTTGCTTCCCAACCACATGGTTCCGAGTTCAGTCCCACTGCGTGGCACCTTGGGCAAGCGTCTTCCACTATAGCTTCGGGCCGACCAAAGCCCTGTGAGTGGATTTGGTAGACGGAAACTGAAAGAACTCCGCCATATATATATATATATATATATATATATATATATATATATACATATATATACATATATATATATATATATATATATATATATACATATATATATATACATATATATATATATATATATATATATATATATATATATACATATATATACATATATATATATATATATATATATATATATACATATATATATATACATATACATTAATATATACTTTTGTTATTTACACCACCTGTCCTCGTCTGTTGTTATTTTTTGTATATTCTCCCATATATACATATATATATATATATATATACATATATATATATATATATACATATATATATATATACATATATATATATATATACACATATATATATATATACACATATATATATATATATACACATATATATATATATATACATATATATATATATATATACATATATATATATATATACATATATATATATATATATACATATATATATATATATATACATATATATATATATATATACATATATATATATATATATACATATATATATATATATATACACATATATATATATATATACATATATATATATATATATACATATATATATATATATATATACATATATATATATATATATACATATATATATATATATACATATATATATATATATACATATATATATATATACATATATATATATATATATACATATATATATACATATATATATATATATATACATATATATATATATATATACATATATATATATATATACATATATATATATATATATATACATATATATATATATATATATATATATATCAAAATACGCAACAAGGATATCCAGAGGTAATGCAGTACGATCGTTTCATGCAACTCCATGTAATTGAACAATGCACTCATTGCATCAATTTAAAATGTAGAGCGATTATACTAATGTGTCCATCTGTTCTGCTTTAATTAAATTCTATGTCTGTGCAGTTGAAGATTGCTCTGTATTTTAAATTGATGTAATGATTGCACTGTTCAATTAAATGGAGTTGTATGAAAAGATCGTACTGCAATTACCTCTGGATATCCTTGTTGCTAATTTTGATTTTAATCACCTTAACTTTGAAATGGTATGGGTAATACAATACTAAATTCTGGTGCCTCAACTTAAGTACTATATTCATCTGAATCTATCTATCGATAGATAGATATGTGTATGTGTATATATATGTTTGTGTGTCTATTTGTCCCCCCACCATCGCTTGACAACCGATGTTGGTGGGTTTATGTCCCCGTCACTTAGCAGTTCGGCAAAAAGACACCGATAGAATAAGTACTAGGCTTACAAAGAATAAGTCCTGGGGTCAATTTATTCGACTAAAGGCATGGCCGCAGTCAAATTAATGAAACAAGTAAAAGAATATATATAGATATATATATTATAGTTGTTAGTGCATTAAAGTCTCTTTGCGTTGTATCCTGTCAACCTATATGCTAGGATCGAGAAGTGATTAACTTAAGTAATTAGGTATTTGCTGAAGGATTTCCCAAGCCTATGACTTTTTTGCGGGATTTCAAAGGACTGTTTTTTTTCTTCTTCCAGTTGCAAAAGGTGAGATCTGAACTGAAGAAGGCATTTCTTTGTACATACATATGTAAAGAAATTTGTGTATATAGTGGAATAGATGGCTTCTGCTAGAACAGGACAACATCTTATTGATCGCTTTCTTACTGAACTCTTTAAATGAAAAGCAAAACTTACAAGCTTTTTGAAATATCAAGATGTTAAATAAAGGCATTCAGTAATCCATAGCTTGAAGGTATTAAGCAATCCATAATTTATTCAAAAGAAAGAGGTAATTATCTTTTTCAAAAGGTTTACATCTCTACTTCGCCCTGGCTATATACTATACTGAGAGGTAAATCAATAGTAACTTGAGAATCCGAGAGATATGTTGCGTAATCATAGTCATGCTAAAATGAAACAATGCTAAGGCACACATTTTATGGAAGAGACGGATATCGTTCGTTAAATTGTCTCTAATGTATTAGAATACTGGTGACTTAGACTTATTTTATTGAGAACGGAAGGATGATATGAAAAATCAACTTCGACATAATTCTTATGCAGAATCTTGAAATGACAATAAGTTTACAGTCAGACACTGAACATTCTTCTTGTTCTAAATTGAGCATGTGAACTTAGTTTCAGTCTGTTGTACAAGAGACGAATTCAAATTGGTAACACTTGTTTTTATTACACGAAAAAGTTCTTGTCGCCTGTATGACCTATTTGCCTCTATTTCTCTGACGTAAAATACATAATGTTTTAATCAAATGTTATCAAGTCAATAATTTCCTTTTGACTTAGTCGCATATCTCGATTTGTCTAGTGTGCTTGACAAACGATTGTAAACTGGGAATAGAGGTGGGGGTAGGACATACTATAATAAACAAAAAAAAAAAGTTTACGGTAAATAGACATGTCCTTACAGCTTAGAATGATTAAAGTATTAAATGAGTACAAGTTTAATATATAATTGGATTAAATACAGAAAGACTTTATTTCATACTATTTTACTGGGTGTAGTTTTGTTTACTTCTTTATTTTATTTTTATGATCTTTGTATATTAACCCTTTTCAATAGCAACAAAAGCTCATTGATATGTGATGTTCTGTAATTCTTACAATAATTTCGAAATAACCAACGGGAAAAAGGAATCGACATTGCTAACGGTACTTTCATAAATCACACACAGTCATGAAAAAAGGGATGACGTGTTGGGCATGTGTATGCTTGCGCGAATGGAGAATATAAAGAACAGATGATGTATATAAAGAATGGCTTCTAATTTATGCACAAGGCCAGCAGTTTTGAGGTGGGGAGGTTAGTCGATACCATCGGCCCTAGTACTTGACTGGTACTTTTATATCAACCCCAAAAGGCAAAGTTGAACTCAATGGGGTTTGAACTCAGAACGCAAAGAGCCGGAAGAAATTTTGTCTTACGCTCTAACGGTTCTGCTAACTCATTTGACTTTTTTTTTTTACAGCATCAGTAATAATGCAAATAGATCCAAGTATCGCAGTAACAACTCCTCTTTCCAGGTAAAACAATCGTGATTAATTTCTTTTTTAAAGTAGACACAAGCCCTTTAGTTTTACAAAAGAGGGGGAACTAGACGCTCTGATGTTCATAACTTACATGTTAAAACGCATAAATTTTGAACAGAGCTTACAACCTACACTGTTGTACGTACCACAGAATTTATCTTAAAATAGCATCCAAGCGACATGCTCTAGTGTGGTCAAGAGATTACTGTCGGCTCACGTTGAAGAATATTGTCTACCATTTTCCCTTTATCGTTACATCCATTACCATTGAATCGGATGACAAGAAGATAAGTCTGATCGCTTGACTTCGTTTAATGGTGATATATGTACAATAACAGGTGAGAAGTCAGCTCATCTTCATTTTTGAGCATTTGTCATAGATGGTAATAAATTACAAATAGGTTAATTTTGCTAGCAATAGGGGAACATTTCTCCAGTAATTAATGTTGTCACTTCTAGAAGGGTTAAAAATGTCAACCTGGATTGAATAATGCCAAGACTGTAACGGTTAAAGTTCGCAGTTTCAGCCCTGAACCTAAAAGGTTTAAAACTAAACAGTAACTTTAAATAATGATTTGTAACATAGGCATAAGGTTTCAGATTTAAGATTAAATAATCTATTTAATTGACATGATTTATAACATATCTTACGAAAGTGGAAAGATGAAAAGCGAACTCGACCTTGGCGGCACTTTAACTCGGAATACAAAGGAGCCACAGCATAATACGGCAAACATCATTTTAAGTTTGTTACTTATGAAGTCAGTCGGATCAATCAATTGATTGATTGGTTCTTCATGAAAACCCATGCAATTGATAATTTTGCTCAGATAAGATAAATATTGATTGGAAATGAAGGAGAGACGACGAGAAATATTTGAATGACAATGAGAAAGAAAGCAAAAATAGACAAAGAGTGTACATATCGTATGAATTGCGATTTTGTAACTGTTATCTCTCTAAAAAGCGAATGTCACTTGTTGGTTCTGTTATGCAATACATACATCCACATATAATATACGTATGCGTATATTTGGTTGCACACATAAATAAAGCTTGTATTAAACGAATCTAATGATCAAATGAAACTGACAATTTTCGTTCCGGTATCGTATTTTAGAAGACAATACTTGAACGAAGATTGTTAAGTATTCACCCCTACAATCGTAATTATTAAAACACTATTCATACTCTCTCTCTCTCTCTCTCTTTCTCTCTCTCATACACATTATGAGATAGCTAAGAAACGAATGTTAGAAAGGCAAAGGAAAGAGACAGTGAAATAGTAAGATAGATATATTTATTGATAGATAATTCACCTTACAAACTAAACTTACATGCATAAATTGACTCCTTTTCTCTTTATTACCTAATTACTCTTCTACCAAAAGTTAAACTCCAAGATATTCAGTATCATTCCATTAGGCAGTTTCATACTCTTTCATAAACTTTTATGTTTGTATAATTTATTCCATGCTCAAGTAAATCCTGTCAATTTCGACGAACACTGCTAGTCATTAGATAATTACTATTACAGTTATAAAATAGTAATTTCTATCGATTACCCAAAGACAATCTCAATCAGACATATGCAACTCGGATATTTTTATTTCTGTCTGTCATGAGCTTCATGGCTCATAAAGCCGGAGCTTAACCCAGTTTGTATAGCTTGTAAATAACTGAATTCATGACAGACCTCCCTGGATGGGATGCTGGTCCGTCGCAAAGTTAACTTCTCATCTATTTACAGCTGAGTGGACTGGAGCAATGTGAAATGAAGAGTTTTTCTCAAGAACACAAACGCACCGCGCGGTCTAGGAACCGAAAGCACGATCAGAAATTATCTAGTGCACCAAAAATTCGTAATTTCTTCGGATGTGCATGTTTAAAGCCATGGGAAAAAAAAAAAAAAATTGAGGAGCGGGGCAGAAAATCCCTTCTTTACGTTTTTTTTTTTTGTAGTTTGTAGATTTTTTTCTATGTTTTTTTTTTGCAGACATTTGTTTTTAAATAGCTGGGATTATGATTCTTCAAAAATATAATAAGAAAAGTTAAAATTTAACTTCGCCTTTTTGTCTTTTGGTTTCTTCCTCATTCTCAGTAACTTTTTCGTCTTTGGCATTTTTCGAAATTTTTATCAGCTTTACATATCAGAAATTGACATGAAAAATAAAAGTAAGTTATGTAGCAGTGTTTCTTTTCAAAAATTTTAAATTACCATTTCTGGTATTTATTTTTAAAATTAAATTTAAAGAAAAAATTCCGAATAAAATAAAACGAAAAAGTTACGGGAAGGGGGGAAGAAGGGCATAACTGAAAAAAGAAATTAAAATTTTGAGTTTTTTCTTTGAATGGGAAGAAATCATGTCAGATGTTAGGCAATGAGCAGCGGTTAAATTTGGTTAATATCTCAAAAAGAATCAAAGGTCCTTTCCAACTCATAGGCTGGTTTCCAAGATTATGTGACGTATATATCCCCCTGCTGGATGGAATGCTGGTCCATCAGAGAATTACTTTTGCCAACTGAGTGGAGTGGAGCAACGTGAAATGATATGTTTTGATAAAGAACACAATGTATTGCCCAGTCCAGCAATTGAAACCACTATCTTATGATCATAAGTGCAACACTTCAATCAGTATGCCAGGCACCTCCATTCACACATATACACACACACCTTTAGATTCAAAATGATTTTTTGCTTTAGAATATTTCTCGAGTTATTAGTGTTCTTAATGTTATTCACATTGTTGCATTTTATAAATGATTTAAAAAAAATTAAATGACCTACCATGAATGATGCATTACCCATTAATTTTAAATCCTCTTCAGATTCGACACAAAACGGTTCCGTACACTTTGTAACAGTCAGCGAATACTGAGTGTCTGAGACAAAATTCAAATACTTTCAAAGCCAATTGTCTACTTTCAGAACAAGTATTGGAAGAAAGAATATTAAAAAAACGTAGAAAAATCCAGTAACAATAACCTGGTTTGGCTTTGTATAATGTTGATTGAAACAGTTAAGAATTTATGCTTTGTTCTTGTTAGTTTTCACATTCTTTTTTCTCAATTTACCTTGCTTACCCTCTTCCGTTTATACAACAGACACACACGTTATACAAGGAGCAATATCTTTAGACAATATAACCGGAGAAAGGTTTATACCGGTAATGCAGGTAAACAAAAAGTCATCCCCACATCTTTCTCTTCCCCCAACCATAAAATTTGTTGAGATTTTGGCAGGAGAACAAAAAGAACAGAGAAGAAAAAAAGAAAAAGAAAAGAAAAACAACGATGAAAAATAAGGAAGTGGGAGGGAACAGCAACTCGTAATTCAAAAGTATTGAGAAGACAAATAATTTATAATTCATTCATGAAAAAGATTTGAAAACAAAAGCAATAAAATTGGCCAGACACTTTGGTGACATTCATTTAGGAAGACATTGGCAAAGAGAATGACTTCACAGATTTGAAGCCACGCCTATTTGGTAGTGGATAATGCGTGGAACAAGGTCACGTGCAGTGATAGTTTTTATTTATTTATTTTAATAGTTTCTTAAGATTCAAACTAAAAACAATGGGTATACTTGTGCAATATAAGTATATACATACGAAACCAAAAGAAAAGCTGAAAAAATAAAATAAAATGCGACTTGATAATCAAGAAGTTTTTTTTTTTTAATATATATTTGCTGTTATTGCGTGAAATTCAGGACACTGATAAAACTACTTCCAAAATGAACAACAACAAATAAATAAATATAAAGAAAAGTGAACAAACACTTATAACTATGCTTTTTTTCCTTCTTTTTAATCGAGAACAATTATTATGCTTTAATGTGAAATAATAAAAATGAAAAAAAAATCTGTTTATAGATTGTAGATAAAGTGATATCTATACACACACATATTGCTTTGTGTGTATGTACGTATATATGTTTATATATATATATATGTGTGTGTGTCTTTGTGTTTGTTTGTCCTTCCACAGTATGGCAACTCATGTTGGTTTGTTTATGTCTTATCTTAGCAGCCCATGAAAAAGTAACTGATAAGCACCAGACTTAAAATAAATACAGGAGCTGATTTGTTTTGATAGTGTTCCAGTACGGCTGGATTCCAATGACTTTACACAGTCTACTGACTGTTTTAAGATGCACCCAGTATACTCTGCGAAGTGGTTGGCATCAGGAAGAGCATCCAGCTGTGGAAACAATTATAAAGCAGCTGAAGCATGAAATGGTCCCTTCACCTGTTGGATCCTGTCAAACTGTCCAACTCAAGCTTGTATGGAAGACAAACACACAGGTGTAGCTGTGTGGTAAGAAGTTTGCTTTCCAACTACACGTTTCTGGTTTCAGTCTCACTGCATGGCACCTTGGTCAAGTGTCTTCTACTAACCTCAAGCTGACCAAAGCCTTGTGAGTGGATTTGGTAGATAAGAAACTGAAAGGTCGTATATATATATATATATATATATATATATATATATATATATATATATATATACATATATATATATATATACGCGAGTGTGTCTTTGTGTATGTGTTTTCCCCCACCACTGCTTGACAACCGGTGTTAGTGTGTTTATGTCCTTGTATGTCTGTATGTATATCATCATCATTTAATGTTTATTTTCTATACCAGCTTGGCTTGGACAGTTTGACAGGATCCAATGAACAGGGGGACTGCATTGAGTTCCATAGTCCATTTTTATGTGGTTTCCACAGTTGCATACCTTTCCAAATGTCAAGTTTACATGTGTGTGTATGTGTGTGTGTATGCCAGTTCATTGGTGACTAAAGTAGCATCTCCACTAGGCCAGCTTGGCAGGGACCCTTGTTAGCACCCAGGAGAAAACAAGACTGGTTTAAAGACTGGTGTATTCAGTATACATAAAATATACTTGAGATGGTGAACAAGCATACTGTAAGACCATTAATGGTGGTGTGGATTGGAGGAGTGTAGACTTGCACTTTTAAACTGTGGTTAAGGTAGTTTGTCTAAGAGAGGATCACTTCGAATAAAAATCCTGGTAGATCAAGGCAATGTAATTTTTGATCTGCAACCATTTGTAAAAATCAATACTTCTTAATGAAGATGGAAATCATAAGAGAATGTATGAGTTAAGATAGTGGAAATGTGTCAGAATTAAAAAAATAAAATATGATTAAAAAAAAAGAGGAAAAAAAATTGCTTCATTTAATGGACAGCTGACATGTCAAAATGAAGAATAATTTGCAAAAGAGATGAGTAAAAGAAAAATGTTATGCCAACTGAAGCATAATTGGAACAGGTGGAAAAGACAAGAGAATATTTGTGCACAAATGTACTTCATGGGGAGAGGAATTGAGTTAGTTTTATTTTCATTTATTAGCTGAAGCGTTGATTACTACAGAATGGCCCAACACTTTTGTTTATGTTCTCCTGAGAATATTTACAACAGAGACATGCAACAGCCGAGGATACCTATTTGTTCAATATTGAAAAAGGCAAAGAATACAAATCTTCAGACAGAAATGAGTGCTTCTGTTGATCGGAAAAAAAAATGATGATAAAAAAATCTTGGTATTTTAAAGATATCAAAAGCTTGCTTATTCAGTTATTCTTTAATGTAACTGCATGGGTGATTACAGTAACTTTTTCAGCTTATTATTTCTCATTACTCAAGGAAATCATATCAACTGAGGATGTCAAATTTAAGCTAATTAATAATTATTATTTCTGCCACTTTATTATTATTATTATTATTATTATTATTATTATTATTAAAGATATCCCTAACAAGTAGAAATCATATAATTACTCTCTGGATCATATAATATTCTTCATTCTCTTCACCTATTGTACATTTTTCACCTATTGTATATTTTTCTCTCTACTCCTTTCTATCATCCCCAATCTCTCTCTCTCTCTCTCTCTCTCTCTTTCCTCCCCACTCTTTTGCAGTAGCTTCAGTGAAGATTCATTGAGTAAGGTATCAGTTATGTTTAATTAGACATGGCATTTATCACTCATTTCTCAAGGAAAGTGCATCAACCAAGATTTGAAGTTAATCAATAATTATTATTTCTACTATTTTTTATATTATTAAGTGTATCCATAATTGTGAGAAATTGTATATAGGTACTTTAATCACAGGTCCTCACTTACTCTATTACCCAGCATATTGTAGAACTGATAGAATGGGGGCAAGTAGACAAGTCTTGGTACTATGTACAAGACATAAGAGGGAAGAGAGCCTCAACTAAACTCCTCATAGACAAGAAATACAGACAAACTTCTTTTGGGTATGTAACAATGATAGAATTGGTGAAGTAGGCATACTGTTGGCAGAGAAACAGGCAGGTGAATTGAGTGAGTCTGAGTATATGAATAATGAATAATAGAGCTTAGATAAGTTAGTCATAAGCAATAAGAACTAAGGCCTTGTACTTAAAGTAGAAAAAATTTATAACTGGTCACTCTACATTTAAAAAATTTTCTGGAATAAAAAATAAAACCCTTCCTTGAAAAATACGTAAGTGTTGGCCACAAGAAGAGCATCCAGCCATGAGATTCTGCTTCAAATAACTTCTTGTCTAACCCATGCTGGCCTTGAAAAATGGACATTAATTATACTAATAAGGAAACTCTTCTGTATGTTTTGAGTTCTATTTCTCCTGTTTGCAGAAACAATCCTTTACACACACAGACACATACCTTTATAGATTTCAGAGATGTACTTGTTTGGCAAGTGATTTGATCTGATACCACATGTTGCAATTGAAACAATTATATCACAGAAAAGGATGAGTCATATTGGATATATACTACTTTGCATGATTTTAATGGTTAAAAGAACTTCCCATGATGTAATTGTTATATCTATATAGTTTAACAGGTAAACTGACACTTAGAGGTAAATATTAACTCACATGTGGGTTAATTGCTTACAATCTACAAATGGATTGCAACTATGTTCAGAAATCTGATTTAGTTAAAGTACTAGAATCATCATCATTATCTAACAACCATGTTCCATGTTGACAAGGGTTGGACAAGAAAACCTCTCAAACAGATGGAATTCCAGCATGATGAGATTTCAGGGTCACAATGTGTGTTTAAGGCATTGATGTTCACTGATTTCTGCAATTAACATTAGTTCATGCAGATAGCTGTGCTCTTCATCAACAGATGAGCCAAGTGATCTCCTGTCCATATTTTCTTTCTCACTCTAACATGTCCTTAGTATGAGACTGTCCTCAACAAACTAAATGGTAGAACCTACACTTCCTTAGCCAATATCAAGAGTTAGCTTCTTTTGTGGATACAAAGAAGTAAATATATATCCCATTTTTGTATAAGACTGTATTGCTGAATCTCCACAAACTAAATGGTGGAACCTAACCTTCATTAGCCAATATCAAGAGTTACTTGTTTCAGTGGATCCTGAGGTCTTAACTTAGACCACTTTAACTCTTTAGCATTTAAACTGGCTACATCAGGCTGCAATAGTCTATCTGTTTTATGTTCAAACCAGCCAGACCTGGCCTCACTCACCTACACTACATTAACATTCTAAAAATAAAGTCACATCATCAAAATCTCAAAGTTACAAGATAATGCATGATTAGTTCTAAATAAGTATTATATTTAGCAGAATAATGTGAATGCTAAAGGGTTCAAACAGGAAGTTTGTATCAAAGAACCTGAGGCAGCTTCATGTGGGCTGGTATCAAAAATGTAACATGGATAGAAATATATTCTATGCTTGGTTAGGAAATTAATCTACCACAATCTCAAGAGAAGCCTACAACTAATAAAAAAAAAACAAAAAAAAAAACTGTTTTATATTTTGACATCAACAAGCTAAATGCCAATGGATATTTGCTATTTGATCAGTGGTAAGATTTAAATGAAAGAGAGGGGAAATGAGTTTGTGTGACATTCATGGTTTTGATTAATTTGAACCAAAGTTGTGTAGCAATTTAGATCACGTTTATTGTATTGATATTTAGTTTCTTTGTTTATACAAATTATTAGACTGACAGGTAACCAATGCAACTGCTCACGTTGGCAAATAGCATATTTACAGGTGAGATGCAAAGCAAACATCTAAGTCACCTAACAATAAATACTGTTTCCTGCTTTGGCTATTTTTATTTTTTCTGTTTCCTTTATTTTATTTATTCTATTACAGTACTTGTATACTTAGGGTTAAATAAGACTCTCCTTATATTTCTACAAGAAATTTTATTTATCACAAAAAAAAAACAGAAAGAGAGAGAAAAACAAATAAGACAATAAGACATGCTGTTTCATCACAGGAAGTTGATTGTTCTCTTATGGAAATAGTTAAAGAGGATTAGTCAAAGTTTAAATTTGCTTAGAAATTCAATCGATTGTTGCAAATAAACTTGACTTGTTTGTACACTTGATATTTAGACCAATGACATACCCACTGGACAGAGGTGAACTTGTGTCACGTTTTTTTTTCTCACACGTGACACTTCCCCTTCCTTCTTTTCTTTTTTCAGAAACATTGAAAGAAAGAATTTATAATCAATATCATTTGGAACATTCAGAAAGTTCCAGAAACCATTTAATAAAGAAACTATGAAGAAAAAAAAATGCCCCAAAACATATGAGTCAAAATATGGTCTTATATCAATGTGTTTGTGAAAAATCAGCTGAAAGAAACATAATATGCAGTGGCAAATTGTGCTCATATTTATAATTAGTAACCAGTTTCTGTTGAATTTCATGTGTATTTATAAGATTGTCTACGTTGATCTATTTATATTCAAATACATAGTTTCCACGGCTTCGTTATTCCCGTCTTACTGTGTTCTATCTTACTATCTGACTCTAGTTAATTTGAGAGAAAGAAAAAAAAACAACAACAAAAACAATGCTATACAGAGCTTCATCATAAATGCATAGAAACCAGGAAGGAAATTATGTGCCACTCATAACAATACCAAAGACTATTTTCTTTCAGCTTATTCTACCAGTTTTCATCTTTCTCAAACAAGTTCAAACAACTACACACAAACTATTTCCATTTTTATTTTTATTACTTTTTGAATCTTCTATTTTCAAAATGTCAAATGTATCTGCTCCAAATACTCATCTATTTAATTCCCGTCAATGTCGTGTGTTTAATTATGTTATGTAAGCCATTGGCATCTCAACCACATAAATATACATATATACAGATGAGCTCACAAAAATAGTTCATCGTATTTGATACAGGTCAGTTGCTAATGTTATATGATGAAGGAGAAACCTTATGGCTAAATAGATGTGGCGTCAGCAAATGAAGTCTCTTAGTTTAATGAACTACCTGAGAAATCTATACAAGCCTCAAGAATTAAATATATATATCTACTTTCAATGTAAAATTTATTTCATGACAAGAATAAAACTGCTGAATATTCTATTTATGGGAGGCACAAAAGGGAAATTTTTCTGTTTTACTTCAAATTGCAAGATATTTGTTAAATGTCTGTGAAAAATAAAATACATATTTAGTTCATGTATCAAGTTTCTAAGACTATGCGACAAAAATTGTTTGCACATGAATGTACAAATAATATTTTACACATAGAATCAGGCATCTGTACTCTACTATAGTTGTTGCAATGTATTACTAGGACAGGCACTTTAACATTATTTGCTTGCTTTATGAAAAGTTTACCAGCAATTGGATAGCTGCCTACCCAAGGCGAGGAAATTTCATCTGTATTCCCAACTGTGTGTCACATATGAAATTAAAAGGTCACTTTAAAAGTCATTGATACATCTTTTAAAGAAATATACAGTTAGCTGAAATAGTGTAAACATCATAGTCAGTTTAGAATTAAAGTATTAAATGATTAAAAGCATAAGGAGGGAAGCAGATTAAAGACAATCTAATAATACAAACAATTTAGATGACTAAGAAGATGGGGTGGTAGTAAAATAATATAACAGGATGACAACCACATTGCAATACACGTAGCAAAGTTTGAATTACAATCTGTAACTGTCTAATCATTTCTAATAAAATAAATACATTATATACCACAGACTTATATGATAAAGTTGTAATGTAATGAATTTAAAAGTTGTTGCTTATTCATAATAAACATTGATGCCTTTAATGAAACCTGAAGTCTTCTTTCGAAAAGAGATGGAATAGACTAAATTAACATGATGTTAACAAAATTTATCTACCTTTGCTGCATTTGAAATCAAAACTATGTAGTACACACATAATCTCATTAGTCTTCAATATGCAGCACAACATTTCAAAGGTCAACATTATAAATTACAAAACTTCTTGTCAGCTGTCAGTCTGTTTGTGTGACACCCATTACCAATGCATTCATTTCCTGATCTATAGCTAAGTGTGTTAGGGCATATTGAATAATTTGCTTTAAGTGCTCATCAGCTATCTGATGATCTCTTTTTCTCAATGAGAAAATGGATTAAATCTATACTATACATGGCCAGCAACATTGAAGTCATTAATAATACGTACATAATTATAGTATTAATTAGAAGTAAAGTACAAAGCAAATAGCAAAGGATCTAATGTAATACCTGTACTGTGTTACAAACCCAAAATATGGTCCAGAGAACAGTATCTTATTTATGTGATCTCTAATATTTTACCAGAGATAGAAAAACCTTGTAGTGATTTATATAGTGTGTTCAAACATCTAACTCACATTCCTTATTCACTTTTCTGTTAAACGCTTATTATTGTGCTACTGTTGCTGTTGAATTATACAATAGACTAGTGCTTTCAGATTGTTTGTATATCTTAGTAGAACACTGCACTATTTCTTTAGGCAAAGCATTTAACTTTCCTTTCATAATCTTTGTCCACTTTTTCCATGCTTGTATGGGTGAAATGGAATTCATTGAGGCAGATTTTCAATGGTCAGATGCCCTTCTTGTCACCAACCCTCAACTGTTTCTGAGTAAAGTAATATTTTCCTATGGGCAGACTTCTTCATGGAAGATTGGAAATGATGGACGCCACTTGTATGATGATGATGCTCATTTAAAACTATCACACAATGTACAATCAAGGAGACACTCACACACACACAAACACATAACTTATATATGGCGAGCTTCTTACAGCTTTCCTCCATCAAATCCACTCACAAAGGCTATATTAGAAGATATTTGTCCAAGGTGCCATGCAGAGGGACTAAACTCAAAACAATGTCGTTGGGAAGCAACCTGTCTGCTTCATGCTTAGTAAATTACATTGTTGCTTGGTATATTTCATGTGAAAATTATCTCTGCATCATTTTTTACTTTAAGACATGAGCTATAAATGTGATAAGATATTGAGTTTTCCAAGAAAAAGAAAAACTATATATGGCTAAAGTTACACAGGTTGTTTATAGTTTTGAATGATTTATTGTAGTTTGTGTATTTCTTTACAGGCTCCACTTATGATCTTAAGTAGTGCAAATAAAGTTGATTGCAACTGAACCCTGGAAGTTAAAACTTCAGTTTTAAAAAACCATTGTCTGGTGTGAACACAGCAAAGAGGGGGAAAAAATTATAGTTAAAATGCACGACCTTTTCTTTTATTCCTTTTTAATGGGGTTTACTTTTAGAAAAAGAAAAAATGTTTATGTACGAGTAAACAATAGCAAGTATGCTATATTCTGCAATAATAGAACGTGTTGCAATTAGATAATATTAGTTTCAAATTTTGGCCCAAGGCTAGCAATTTCGGAGGAGGGGGTAAGTCTATTACGTCAACCCTATCATCAATTGAAACTTATTTTATCAAACCCGAAAGGGATGAAAGGCAAAGTCGACCACGGTGAAATGTGAACTCAGAACGTTAAGACATACGAAATGCTGCTAAGCATTTTGCCCGGCACGGTAGGTATTATATAATATTGATGAGCCAACCGTATCTCTCCAACCAATGTGTCAATTCACCTACCATCAACGCCCTGCGATCAGGCAGATATTTAGGTTCTGCTGTACGATACTAGCCAACTAACTGCATGTTGGCGCAAATCAGCAGTCAATTAAATCATCCAGTACTTGACTACTACAATATTTTATCGATCCAAGAAGAATTTGAACATAGATATGAACAAATACTACAAAAGATTTCTTTTCTGCTCCGACACTTCGATCAAGTCACAGTCTTCGTATTTAACATAACTTTCTTTTGAATACAATAACAAAACCGAACACATCCTGCATATTAAAAGTCAAATATAGGTTATATAGTCAATACAATTGAAGAATTCTATTTATATATCACGAGGCGGTATTTTTTTCTTCTGACAATTAAGTGTATGCTAAATTTAAATGTCTATTACAAAGACTGGTTTGGAAGTTGTTAAACACGTGAAAATAACTTTTTTGTGAAAGTGAACAGATAATTATCAAAACCAGCTATAGAAAAATGAAATATATAAATTCTGTATTTAAATAAATCACGCAAAACTTCTATTTATGTGAATATATTAACACTTATATAAAATTTAATATCATTATAAATGTATTAAAAAAAAAAACCTATTGAAAATGAAGTAACTATAAATAATTTTAGCATTTAATACATTATATTATACTGGGGCGTATTCAATAGGCTTAGAAGTAATGAAAGTCAAACTTGACCCTGCTAGCATACGAACTCACAACAGTAATCTATAAAAAAAGTTAAAAATAAGTAAAAAAAAAAAACCCAGTATTGTATCTGTCATCTCTCAACTAAACTGACAGGGGGGTGGTGTTGTAAACTAAATGGATTTTTATAAATGTAAATATTCCATTGTATACAATTTAAAATCAGTTGAGATATTTTAAAAACTAAATTCAGGCAAAAGCTGTGTCTGAATATGGTTTATGACTAAAATTTCATTTTCTTTAATTAAAATTTTCAGCGCAAAGCAAAAATGATTTACAACCTTAATAACCAGCTGCATTGCATAATAAGCACTAAACGCGTGGGCGGTTGTACTGCGCACACGTGTAAGTGAAAGTGTGCGTTATTAAAAGGCACAAATGAACAAGAGAAGTCGATTAATCAAATTATTGGTCAAACATGAGAAAATAGCCAGTTATTATATCAGCAGTCGATGAATTTTTAGCAACAGTCGACAGAAATTCAGCGAAGTTAAAAAGAATTGTTGCCCTTTAGCTGTTAGCATGAGAAACCATGTGACCTACAATCAAGAACTACTTCAACACATTCTTTGTGTTCACGTGGCAGAAAACGTCACGTGTTCGACCGATATAAACAGTTTTTGTGCAACAGAGAGCAACAGAACGAACTTCTAAACCAACGTTCAGTAAGCGCAAATCCTGATTTTCATCGTACAAAGAATAATAGAAACGAAAGCATAGCCTACTTTTGTTGTTTTTTGTATTTAAGCGATTTTAACGCATAATGAGGGCGTAGGTCTTTTTAGTTTGTCAACGTAACTGAATTTTTCTCCCCCCCACCACCAATTGACATTGTCAAAATTAGACTTACTGCTGCTACTATTTAACTTTACAAATATGTTTTTATACGATATATCTCATTTAGTTTAAATCTAAATAGTTTGCACAAGCATTAAACGAGATACAGAAAGTGTTATATGCAAAGAATTTTTTAAATCCCATTAACAGATGTTTTGATATAAGTTGAAATAACTGCCTTAGTGTATCGCATCCATTAATATAACAGAATATTCGAGAAAGTATTTTGCAACTATTTTTGTCATTTATATTTATGACTCTGTTCTCATCTTTTATTTTAAACTGGCAATAATAGAAATGAGCAAAAAGGACATATACATTCCCAAATTGTACACTTATAGCAGGGTATTAATGGAGCGCAAAGTACGTCCTTATAGTAAGTTTCGGAACAGCCAAAACACCCTTTAATTCCCGATATTAAACTAAAATTAGTGTAACTGAGCATGCCCAAATAATTAAAAAATGAGATTTTCTCAACGAAATTTACGGCAAAGAGCCTATGAAATATTTCTTTTATATAATATCCTTCATTCCTTGTGCACTGACATATGCAGAACTTCCCTCTTTTTATATTAATAAATAAATTATTAATTTCAAAAGAAATACGCTAGATTTATTTCGCGAGGGCCTTGCAGTTGCCTCACTTTAAAATTTCAGTTTGCATGTTCGTATATAAAACAACTTGTTGCAGGAGTAAACTCCTTGCAGAGTTAATCCAGTTGCATACGAGAGTAAATAAATGAATAAAATTTAACCATAACTTCCCTCATTTCATCCCTCTGAAAGTCGAGGTTTTCTTTGGCCACCTAATAAACATTCTCGAAGTATTGGTGGTAGAACAATCACCTCCCGTACTTTTGTTGAGAATTAAAAATACTGCACCCTTGAGAATAAAATAGTAAATGAAATAACACTGACAAAAAAAACTAAACGATTATAAGAAATTCCTAGTAACAACTTATGTTGAATTAAATATTTTTATTAACATCATTTGTATTATGATAAATTTTATAACTGTAAGAGTTGGAAAGTTCTGTAGCGAGACATGTACACAAAAACTATATAGATTTAAATACAAATATTTTTCAACTATGATAAAAGACAAAATTTTGTTCAATATAATATTTTTGATAGAAATTTTGATGAATTATGAATTTATACAGTTTAATGTTTATTAAAGTCGATTAATAATTATTTCGATTTAAAGTCTTAATTTTTTTTTCGATAAAAACGAACTCTTAATAATAATATAATAATCGTAGTAGTAAAATACAGATGAACAATAAAAATAAAATGCCCTCTCGATTCAACAGATTTTAACAATTCTTCGATCTTGTACATAATATTGTATATTTTCAAATGGAAATCAATATCCTCAATAACATTTGTTCGTTTCAATTTACCCTACCCATTTTCTAACACTAATTGACGTTATAATCTTGTGAAAGAAATCGGTATTGTTAATAAAGAAATGACATTTAAATTAAAAAATGATTTCAGATCGTTAATATAGCTATAGAGCAATATAGCATCAAACCATGAAATCTTTTTTCTTTCTCTCAGATAAATACGGGATTGAACATTCAGACAAAAGCAAAAGTATGCAGAGTAACAGCTACATGAGCTTTGTTTTGAAAATATAATAGATTAGCAAATTTGGAAATAATTTTATACAGGATAAGGAGATAGAAGACAAAAAGAAATCGATTGGCAATAGTTAGATAAAGTGAAAAGGGTAAAGCACACTCTCGGTGCTCATGACATATTCGGTGGTGTTGTAGAGGATGTTGTCAGAGTTTTGTGTGTGTGTGTGCACGAAGTTGGTAGCCCAAAATAGCAGTAAACAAAAGCAAGGGAGATCACTGTCAGGGGCGTCACGTGTTGGTGAACGTGAGAAATTTTAGCCTTGACATTGAAGATAATATACACTGAAATACATAATGTGAGGTCCTACTCAACTAAATTGATTTCTGCTGTGTCCGTCAGCAGACGCTTTCGGTTACTGTTGTTGCTGCTGCAATCGCCATTGTAGACTTTTAGTTTTTGATTCAATTATACCATTAATTACGAGGGATGTGACCGACTATTTTTATTCTACTGATTCTCTTGTAACTAACTGGTCTCAAATATGATGCCAGACGAGAGACACTTCATTCATAGTTTACTTACCGAAATAGTAGTGATAATACATTCTTCTCAAAATGTATATTGTGTGTAGCAGTGCACTATAAGCACAAAGAAATATGTATATCTTTAAATCACTGGGGATATACATACATACATACATACATACATATATATATATATATGTATATATATATATATATATATATATGTGTGTGTTTGTGTGCGCGTGTGTCGTAACTTAACGATGAGATAAATAAAAACCAGACTTATATTAAATAGTAGGGCTAACCGTAACCTACAGTCTAAAGCGATTAAAAGTGTGTCTGTGTAATATAAAATCTCTCTCTCTCTCTCTCTCACACACAAACATATTTAGGCGCAAGACCAGCGAATTTGAGGGAGGGATTAGTCGTTAACTCTGTATTTGACCGTACTTTATTGTATCTTTCTTGAGAGCATGACAAAAAAAAAAACAACAAAAAACAAAAACAAAAAAGTTGACTTCGGTGGGACTTGTGTACTCAAAACGCAAAGCACCGGAAGAAATACTGTAAAGTATTTTCTCTGTCGCTCTAATGATTCTGCCTTGTATATATTTGGTTTTAGAAATGAGTGAAAGGGAAAGCTGTATGTATGATCATCATCATCATCATTGTCGTTTAACGTCCTACTTCCATGGGTTGGATGGTTTGACAGAAGCCTGCACCGTACTTCTGTGTCTGTTTTGGCACGGTTTTTACGGCTGGATGCCATTCCTAACACCAACCACACCGCAGAGTGGACCGAGTGTTTTTTACGTGGCACTAGCTCAGGCGAGGTCATTTTGGCATGGTTTTTACAGTTGGATGTCCTCCCAAATACCAACCACTTTACAATGTAGACTGGATGCTTTTTAAGTGGGACCAGCACTGGCAGGGCCACCAAGTAACTTTGCAAGACAAGGAATGTTTGAGAGGGGAGGAGGTATTGGAGGAGTTGATCTTGAGCCAGATGATGAACAGTTAGAGTGTGACAAAGAGACAGAAACTGGTGTCCAGGACAATTTGTTGACGAGCAAATAACAAACATCATCTGTATTTTTTTCATGAGACGTGCAGAATGTAAATACACTCTGATTACTAAATTCACCCACAAGGGTAATGGTTGGCCTGGAGTTAGAGTAGAAGACACTTATTGAAAATAGTGCTCAGTGGGACAGAACTTGAAACTTTAGTTCCAAAGTGAACTTCCTAATCACACATTCTTATCTGTATCTTATATACAAACACTGAGGTATAGATACAATCAAGATGTATACATATACATCATGATAAATAACCTGACATTTGCCTTCAAGCGTACTGGAGCTATATAGATAGAATGGGGCATGCCAACGCTAAGCTGAAACAGCTGTAAGATTTTGTCCCTTCTCCGATTGCTAGATGTCCTTTAAATTTGTAATCTTGATAAGAAATAGTATGTCATAAGTGTCTGTATATTGTCTTTATTGTCGTTTTGGTTATAAAATAAACAGATTAATTAACAGAGTACAGTGTCTGCAAGTTGATGAGTACCTCATATTCCCCTCCATTTTCATATTGCTATATATATTTATATATATATATATCTTTACATGCAGGCACATATCATGTACATGTATATATAAAAACTTACATACTCATTCATTTTGTATGTTTGTATGCACATTTACATGCAAACACATACACAGACACGCATAGATATATATGCGAATATGTTAGTGTATATAAAAGCATAGATGTTATGTCAAACTGTACACAGATATGTGTCCATAAAGAAACATGTAGAAGTACACATTAAAAAAATGCATAAAAATCTTATCTATTCAAGGTGGCTGCATGGCTGCAGTCTAATGATTGAAACAAGTAAAAAAATATAAGAATATACATGATAAAAAATATAAAATACTCATAAAACGTGCCTATAGAAACATTGCAGTGGAGAGAGTAACAAGATTGTGAAAGTGGTGTTAAGGAGACTTGTTAGCAGATGCTGGGGTGGGTCAGAGAAGAAAAGATGGAGAACTACGAGACAACAAAACATGTAAAGTACACAAGTGTGTAGGGGGGTTAACTTTACACAAATGACTGTTTAATAATAGAAATGTATGTATAAAGCACACATGTAGCTGCTCAGTAACAACACATGCATATGCAGAACACTTACTTTCAAATTTATATGCAAATTGTCAAACATATATACATGAATATACACCTACAAGCACAAGCATATCCCCATATTTGTGTACAAAATTTTAGTAATATGTTATATACATAGGCCTATTTATATGTATTTAGATAACATTCTTCCATGTGTCATATTATGAGTGCAGGTTCTATTTTTCCATGTTATCATTTAGGTTTTAGAGGTGGGTAGGGGAGTCTAAAGTCCATTCATTTTTAATAGTACAATCTAGTGATTAATGGCATAAAAATGTATACATGCATACACACACATACATTCATATATACATATAGGTAAACAAATAATTTTGATGCTGGGTGTCAATCAACTGAATTACCTGCTCATTGAATTGGTATCTAAGTGGTTGAATATTCCACAGATACATGCATCTTAATATAATCCTCAAGTAGAAGCAGTAGGGCAGTGTGTGATGAGACTGGACCTTTGAATTCATGAGTACAATCCATCTGATGGACATCTGTACATTCTTTTTGATTTCACTCAGAAGAGATGGGTTAACCAAAGCTATACTAAAAGCAACTACCTAAGATGCCATGTAGTGGATCAGACCCATATCAGACTGATAATTGGAAAACAGATTTCTTAACCACTCAGCCTCACACGTACACACATTCTGCAACTGCATATACATCCCAGCATATTAGAAGTTATGTTGGTACACATGTGCATATGGATACATATTCTGATTTTACCCTTTAGTATGGTGCAGAAGCACCATATATGTTTCACTTGATGTTAATCTTCAGTATATATTTCAGGTTAATGAAGTAGAAGTAGGTGGTAGTGTGTGTGTGTGTGTAAGTTCATGTAGATTTTGTAGTCCAGTACACTTGTACTAAATGCAGTTATGTACTTAACTGAATTTAGCAAAGATGTAAATGTGAATAACGGTGAGTGGTGGCTAAGTGAGAGAGCTGCATGCTGAAGTGCTCAGTGTATGAAGTGAGATTCCACAATCCAAGTGAAGCTTGCTTGTAAAGAGTACAAATGTGCAACCATTGTAATAATGAGATGAAAATGAATACAGAAAAACTGTTGGTGACAATGAAACTGAGCAAATTTTGAGAATGTATGTAAAAAGCTATATGCAAGTAATTTAGTATGATTGAACAATTTCTAGAAAATTCTGCATAGTATATAGAAATTCTTAGCTCTTTCTTTATAATTTTTAAGCTTGAATAATTTCTCTTATCTCAGCTGATAAAATAAATATCCATCATGTATATGTGAGACTATATATTATATATATATATCCATCCAACCCATGTGAGAATGAAAAGCAGATGTTAAACGATGATTATATATATATATATATATATATATATATATATATGTAGTTATGTCATAAGTGTGTTTATATAACTATTATATAACTGTACTATTTGTGAAAATTGATATATATTTTTAAATAATATAATTCTCAGTCAAATGTAGTATTCTCTGATAGGAATTGCACTTTTTTAGGCACACATGCACGTGATTTGCTATCACTTTTAAATTATAAATAATTATGTCGTTAGACATTGATTTTATTTCATTACAATATTCATGGCTGATAAAATGTAGAGGTGGGGAAGTAGCTGATATTGTAAACTGTTACATTTAAATTGACTGATAAGCTTAAAAAAATTGTTGGAAAACATTACTGATAAACATGTATACTAAACATCTAAAGTTTTTTCACATTTAACCCTTATAACATTTAATAGCTGTTAATTTGTCAATTTTTTGGCAATCCTTGGGCTTAAATGAACTTGATGTCATTGAGAATCTTTCTTTGGCTCACTGAATAACAAATTAGGATGTAAATTTAAGGTTTAAAATATTCCATTAACTGAAGAATGCTGAACACAGATAACTAAGCTCTAAATTGACATGATTATTGTTTGTTTAGAAAGCAACTAATTATGGCGGCTGTATCATGCAGAAGAGATACATAGGCAGTAAATATATAATTTGTCAGCAACACCAGTTTTAAGAAACTGGATATCAAAGGATTGTCAGTTATACTGCAGCTGGTTCAATGCCTTGTTGTTGTGAGTTCAAATCCTGCAAGCTCTGACTTCATCTTTCTGTCTCCTGATTCAATGAACTATATTGATTCTCTATTAAAATGAGCATGATGCTTAATTTAAAAAAAAAAAAGCTTCCTTCCCAAACATGTGGTCTTGAGTTCAGTCCCACTATGTAGCACCATGGGCAGGTGTATACTATTGTATCTCTGGGCTGACCAAGACTTTGTGAGTGGATTCGGTATAGAGAACAATCCATGCCAGCATGGAAAATGAACATTAAATGATGATGTTGAACCTGAAAATAGCTTGTTGTATATCTATCTATTTGTCTGTCTGTATGTATGTTGTGTTTGTCTCATCACTGCACGACAACCAGTATTGGTTTGTTTACATCCCTGTATTCTAGTGGTTCAGCAAACAAAATTGAAGAATAAGTACCAATCTTAAAAATAAGTACTCTGATTGATTTGACTAAATCTTTCAAGGCAGTGCCCCAGCATGGCCATGGAACAATGACTGAAACAATCAAAATCTTTCCCACATCTGTATGAATTGCTATTTGTACTGTTTTTCTGGTGGAATTTAAAAAAACAAATTTTTATATAGGATGAAGGGAGTTGAATGGCATAAATGGTGGTGTATTAGATTAAATGTTTTCAGTATTTAGTCTAGTCCTTCTATGCTCTGAATTTAAAATTCCATCCGAATCAACTTTTGCATTTTGTTTCCTGAGGTTGATGCAGTAAATGCTAGTCATGTAATGGAGGGAATTCAAACAACTACGACTCCTCTCCCTTTACAAATTTGTGACCTTGTACTTGCGTGGGAAATTTTTTTTTTTTTTTAAAATGTAGGATAAAAAGCTATAGTAGTAGAAAAGATTAAGTTTTATTCGGCTTACTATGCATAATTTTGTAGAGGGAATATAGTCAGTGAATTTAATCCTGTATATTACAACTTTTTTCACTGACATCTCCCCCTCTAGAGGTATGAAACCCAAAGTTAATTATAAGTAGATTTAAACTCGGAATTGATGTAGCTAGTCTGCAATGCGATTAGCCATCTCTTTACAGCCAGTAAAGAATGTCGCAGAAGCTAAATTCAGTATTGATGGACTTTGACATTGAATCTCTATCTGTCTGAATCAATGATCAGAGCATATAGTACTATGTCCTGGCAGAAAGACATAAATCTCAATTATAACAAGATACATTTGGGAATTAGTTTATTGCTGTAATCAGTGGAAACACTATGATTAATGAGTGTTTTGTGAAATGCAAATCCTCTGAAAATAACATAGCATACTTTCCAGTGGGAAAGATGGCTGTCTGCCACTTTGTAACTTCAAAACTGGGTGAGAACATGTACAATCACACCATAATACCAGTAGCAAATGGTGATTGATGAATGAAAATGGAAAAGACATTATGTAATAAAATAATACTAATGACAACAAATTGTTTCACAACACAAATTAGCTGTTGTATTCTAAATATAAATTTTTCATTCAATATCAAATATCTGAATTTAGGTCAGTTGATATTGATTTACCAGTAAACTTCTGCTATATTAAAAAGAAAAAAAAAAAAAACAGTTCAGAAAGTCAGGCATTACATTTTAGATTAGGTAGTTTTATCTGATATTTTCTTGTTACAGTGTAAATAGGAATGACTAAAAGGGGATATATATATATATATATATATATATATATATATATATATATATATATATATATATATAAATTTGGTAGTTGGATTGTAATAGGATGGAGTATGTGGGCTGGTACGGTGTCTTTAGAATGATGCATTAATATTGGTACATGAGGCACTAAGTTTTCTAAGAAACCATCTGGCAATGACAAGGAAAGAAAGGACAGGAGTTGATTATACTGTACAAAAGCTATATTGATAGTCATTGAAGAAGAGAATGAGAAAGAGAGAAAAATCAATGTTGCTAATGTAGAAATTATTATTTCTATTAGTTTGGAGATGATCAAGGTGAATATACACTTGAAATAATAATTGGTTTTCCTTGGCCTCAATACTTTTGTTTTATTTTTGTACATGTGAGCTTCAAAGCTAACATGTATGTTCATTGTTCATTTTCATCACATCAGCTTCAATGTTCTGTACTAATATTTCAGATAATTTTAAGATTTTAATTCAAAGTTAACATTTACAAGTTGTTGCAAGTATTTTGAACAAGCAAATAATTTAGAAATGAGGGGGGGGGGGGGAGATCTGTAACACTTGCATTTAACTAGGTTTAAGCTTTTTTTTATAATGCCAAAGAATGTTTATTCTGAGCTTATCTTTCTACACTGCTTGTTCTTAAACAAAAAATCCTTTTTAATAATTTGCTATTGAATCTTGCAAATGAAATATTTCTGAGAAAGACTATTCTTTAATCTTTTCTTGTTCCAGTCATTCAATTGTGGCCATGCTAAGGCACTGCCTGAAGGGTTTAGCTGAATACTCGACCCCAGCATTTATTTTTTTTTTAACACCACTTATTTTATTGGTTGTCAAACTGCTAAGTTATTTAACATAAAGAAGCCAACATTGGTTGTCAAGCAGTAGTTGGGGACAAATATGAAGATGTGTGCGCACACACACACGACCAATTTCCACTGTGTTTGTCAACCAAATTTACTTACAAGGCCCCAGGCTATGGTAGAAGATGTTTGCTGAAGGTGGCACATAATGGGACTAAACCCAAAACTACATGTTTGCCAAGCAAGCAGGAAAATATTTGATGGGACTGGTATTTAAGAATACTTTTATTTCCAATGATACATATTGTTAAATATTTGGAATATGGATTCTGGAATTCAAGCCCTTCAAATCTTTTCCATTTTGAAACAGATAAGTAGAAATAAATGAAATAAAAGAACTAATAGTTCTTTCCTTCAGCTTTATGCTTTTGCCGGTGACTGTTAAAAATACTGCTAAATATCTAAGTTGTTATTTATAATGCTACTATGAATGAAAGTTTTCTGAATAATTTCCAGCAGTTCTAGTTTCAACTAACTGCACAGTAAGAAGGTTCATTGCGTAAGGTGTCTAATTGTAAACAGTATTATTTTCAGTTGAAATTCTTGTGCCAGTCACATAGAAAATAAATAGCAATGTTTATTTGTGGTGTGATGAGTAGAAATTTGGTTAGCCTACTCAACAGGTAAGACTTCTCAGCTTTCAATACATCTGATGCCAAGTTAAGGATACAAATCACTATAATTATTCCTTGCAATTCCTGGAGCTATCAGAGCAGAACAGATTGTAGATTGTTGACTGTGAGTTCTAAAAATATCACATAAACTTGATAATGATACTGTGCTGTTGCTCACTAATATAAATAAGTTCTGTATGTTGCTTTAGAAACGTCAGCTGAGGAACATCAAAACATAGCATCTATCTTTCAGAATTTCCACAGTATTCTCAATATTATTATGTAAAGAATTTTGTGTGAAGGACATCAGTAAAGTGGAAAATTTTAGTTGTACAAATTCTTTATAAAAACAAGAAGAGTTTTCTACTTCAAGCAACTTATGGTTTATGGTTCTTAATAGTGGGCTTTTAATTCTAATCTTTAAATGTGTGAATTGGATAATATTTATTTTGTCCTAGAACCTGCTCAAATATTCAAATCTGAATGTCTATACTTGATTTTTGGCTTTTTTCCATTATAAACTAACAGTTTGTGGCTTTTGGTTAAATATTAGTTAATTTCATCTAAATAATTCTTCTTAATCATAGTTTCTGCATTTCTTCAGGTTGGTAAATAGATGACAAACAAATTTTAGATAAATGATATAAATTAGTTATCTATCAGGAATAAGGGATAACTGTGTAGGTTATGTAGCATGGTTTTTACACAAAGGTTAATTGAAATAGATGAAAACTGAATTCATGATTTTGTAAATCTCTAAGGTGCTTTTTGAGCTCTATTTTGAGAATAATTCTAATTTCTGTAAAGTATTTTGGCAGTTTGTTTCATTCTTTCTTTTTTTCTTTGAGGTTGATATAATCAATTTGCCCCCTCTCAATTTGCCCCCCCTGCTAAGCCTTGTACCGTTGTTATTTTGTTCATCAGCCTTAAGAAAGTTTGTTTATTTGCACAGATCACCATTTTTAGTCCTAATTGTTAGTTTTATATTTTACATTTATTAGATAGACTAGGGTATGATAATGTTATCTATTTCTTCTCTTGGTATATTTTGCTTTGGATGTTTTTTTAATATTTTTTCTATCTAAACTTATTCCAGGGAACCATTTGGTAGTAGTCGTTGAAGGCAGTGTTTTCATATCCATGAAATTTCAATCTCAAATTTGCCTTTAATATTCCAATAGTTTCTTCCAGTATAAAGTTGAACAAGATTTTCTGGTTAGACAAAAACAGAAATCCTGTTTTTTTGGTTAGTCTGAAGAAGTGAAATCGGGATCCAACGTTTCTAGAAGTTGTAAAGAAATACAAGCAGGGAAGGATGTAACAATTTAAAATGCATTTGGGGCTAGAAAAGCCATTTTTCTTTTAACACACACACTACTATGCAACCAATTTTAAGTTTTCGCTATTTTTTTCACCTGAAACTAATATGGATGATATTTAACGTTTCAACTTTCACAATCAGCTATCTGAAGCACTTTAAGAACTTCTAAAAATGTATGGAAAGAAAATCTTGAGAAATCAAGATTATCAATGGAAATATATAAATACCATGACAAGAATAGAATGACATAAATTTGCTATGTACAAACATAGGTACAGAAAATATGTGTATGTCATTGAAAATAAATGAAAAGATTTGGCTTTACATGTTATTGTCACCAAGTGATAAGAAAGAGGTCGTCTCCTGTTGGCTTTTCAGAATAAGAAAAGTCAAACTTATCAAAAGTATTTAATGTAAATATTCACTTTATGAATATATATATATATATATATATATATATATATATAGAAAGAGGTTAGGTAGAACAAAAAAAAAAAGAAATAGAATTCAATACATGAGTATAAATGGTTTTTATTATTTCTAATTGGCAGAAAACTACAAAAGTCATTCTAGGGCCAAGAGTTTCATGCAGGGTATGATAAGAACCTTGCACAAAACTCTTGGTATTTGAGTCACTTTTGTATCTTTCTGTGTTTGTGTGTTATATTAAGGAATTAGTAAATTTTCTCAAATACTTAAATTTAAAATGTCAGCATTCTGTGTATTTGTCTGTCCCTTATACAAATTACTAATGTGAAATATGTTTGATGATGATGAATGAAATCTTGTATTCCACTGGCAAATGGGTGCATTGCACTTTGGTTTCTTTAACCATATTCCTGTCCAAAGATGCACATACTGAGACAGATGATCAAGAAGCAAAAAATATATATACATGGTTATATATATATATATATACATTCATATAGATGACTATGAATTTTAATTTATATTTCAAGTTAAGATTCTTAATTTATTGAAATTATCTTCCTATTTCTTTGAGTCTCTAATAATTTCATCAACTAAAGGGAAAACTTCAGTGCCTTGAAAATATTTTGCATTGGGAAGGACAACCAGCTTTAGAAACCATGCCAAAACATTGGAGTTGAACACAACCCTGCAACTTGCTGGATCCTGTCAAACTGTCCAATCCATGCTAGCACGGAAAACAAACATTAAATGACGATGATGATATCATTCTGTACATCACCATCCATCTAAAATTGTCTAAGTTCTTGCTACGTTCACTTCAACTTCACTCCTTTAGATCACTTCACTCTTTTGTAATTATGCAAATTATACCGGCTAAAATTAGTTGTGACCCTTTAAGAAATCATGTAAATCAGTGTTAACTGAGTAAAACAGGCCTGAGAATACTATGCTTCATTGAAGAGGTCCAATAGTACCAAGATACATCCACAGCTGTAATGAGATGTCATTTCAATATTGCTACACAATCAGATGGTTTTGGGTTCAGTCCATATATACATGCATGCATGTGCACAAATTTTTCTTAATCTGCTAGCAAAAATGAAATTTCCCTACCATCCCCACCCAGCATGGAAATTCTATTTTCTTTGACATTCTTAATTTCTTGAATCTATCTTCCCTGTTCTTTGAGAGTTACCAGCAATTACTTTGTTTGTTAGGTTTGTGTTTGCTTTCTCTCACTAAAAGGTAAATATGAATTCACTTAGAATCTTTCACAAATGTCATTGCATACACACCTAACTTGATGAACATTGATTTAGTTATTAGGAATTTATAAATTAAATTATTGATACATAAGTAGAGATTTATTAAATAAACTCTTTTACTCTTTTTTCAGTCATTGGACTGTGGCTATACTGGGGCACCGCCTTGAAGAGTTTAGTTGATCAAATGGACTCCAATACTGATTTTTAAAATGGTACTTATTTGATCTCTTTCTCTTTAGCTGCACCGCATGGTTATGGGGATGTAAACAAACCAACATTGTCAAGTGGTTGGGATATGGGAGACAAACAGAAAAGACACTTACACACACACACTCTCACATAAGTGTGTGTTTGTGTACGTATATATATATATATATATATATATGTAGGCGTAGGAGTGGCTGTTTACGAACCACATGGTTCTGGGTTCATTCCAACTGCGTGGCACTTAAGTGTCTTCTACTATAGCCCTGGGCCGACCAAAGCCTTGTGAGTGGATTTAGTAGACGGAAACTGAAAGAAACCCGTCTTATATATGAATATATATGTATGTTTGTGTTTCTGTATTTGTCCCCCCCAACATTGCTTGACAACCGATGGTGGTGTGCTTACGTCCCCGTAACTTAGCAGTTCGGCAAAAAAGGACCGATAGAATAAGTACTAGGCTTACAAAGAATAAGTCCTGGGAACGATTTGCTCGACTACAAGGCGGTGCTCCAGCATGGCCACAGTCAAAATAACTGAAACGAGTAAAGAGTAATATATATATATATACACACACAAGTTTTCACACAATTTCCGTGTACCAAATTCACTCACAAAACATTGGTTTGCGAGTTATAAAAGTAACTCAAGGGCCGAGAGCTTCGTACATTATAAGTTTCATAGACAAAACGCTCGCCCTCTGAGTCACTTTCATAACTTTCTGCTAATTAAAAATAAAAATATGCATGTGTATGTGACAATCCAAAAGAAGGAAAAAAATTACTCTCAACAGCTCCCGATTCGAATAATGTAAGTTACCTCCCTTGATAAGTGGTTGGTGAAAACGTCCGCCAACGTAATACATTATTATATAATAACATGCCGTTGCATTTGTTGCAGTCATTTGACTGCGGCCATGCTGGAGCACCGCCTTTTGTCGAACTAATCGACCCCAGGATTTATTCTTTGTAAGCCTAGTACTTATCCTAACGGTGTCTTTTTGGCGCACCGCTAAGTTACGGGAACGTAAACACAACATCGCTTGTCAAGCGATGGTGGGGGGACAAGTACATACAAATCCATCCATCCATATATATATATATATATATATATATATATATATAGTTAAAAAAACACAAAAAACAATAACAAAAAAACAACAAAGTGAGGACGTGATACGGATAGTGTTATTGGACGCTCGGGAAAGGATATATATATATACACGACAGGCTTCTTTCAGTTTCCGTCTACCAAATCCACTCACAAGGCTTTGGTCAATCCGAGGCTATAGAAGACACTTGTCCAAGGTGCCACACAGTGGAACTGAATCCAGAACCATATGATTGGGAAGCAAGCTTCATACCACACAACCACTCCTGCATGTTTTATTATTTTACTTTCACTTAAAAAAAAAATAATACAAGCTTAAAAATGTCATTCATAGTTTAGATTATACGCAGTGGCTAATAAGAATACTGCGGTATACTGAGTTCATTAGTCGACTATTTCCCTAATACCTAGAGGTATTTCTGCTTAATTATGAACCACCTTTTAATTATTTTTCCCCTATTACGGTGGGACTTCGAAAATTCTGAATTATTAATTATTACTATAAAACTGTAGATATGACATATTTATATCTTTTGGAGAGAAAAAGTCAGTTCTGTAGGATAGCGATTACATTGAACGAATTAAGCCAATATATCACTAATATTTCTTTTCTATCTTAGTAACGTTTAGGTACGAAATATGAGCTATGTTGATCTAACATTTTAACAAATATCATTATCACTAACATGAAAATGTGCTGATACTTATTTTAATCACATTGTAGCTGTGACGTGCGCCCACACACATCTCACCTAGTTATTCTGTACCCCAATTTAGGAGTGTTAAAAATACTATGGCCAGTTTTTGGCGATAATCCAGCATAATAATCACAACTACAATTCCAAAGCAGCTAAAATAGTAGTAGTAGTAGTAGTAGTAGTAGTAGTAGTAGCAGTAACAACAACAACAATCCGCAAAATGACAATTACACATACGCATATACATTCCAAGTAGTGCAGATTTAAACCACTGCTGCTGCACCCAAACAATATCAAACTATGTGAAACCTATAAACAAGAAAAACTGTGGTGGTAGTGGTTGTGTATGATGATATTAAGAGGAGAAGTGTGAGTAGAAATACAAAGTGGAGTATGATAATATTAAGAGAAAGTGCGAGTAGGTGTTTTAGAGTAGAGTTAGCAAATGTTCACATGCCAACTAAATGATTAATGTATTTATTTATTTAGTATTTTTAGAAAGCGGTTACAAAACGGTGAGTGCCGTCGTGGCTTGATTGAAACTATCTCGATTCACTAATATCTTTGAAGAATGCATATATGTTAAAACATCCGTTTCAGTTCCATAAAACGTTTTTCTTTCGTCTAGGAAAAAAAAAAAAAACCGCTAGTCATATTTGGAAAGTGTCTAAGTAACAAAGGCAGAATCACGGTAAACTGTGATGTAGGTATGTTGGTGGGCCGAGTCTACGACTCAGTTTTGATTCTTAGAGCTGCAGGGTATCTCCACCAAAAAAAAAAAAAAAAAAAAAAGGATATTTTCACAGCCTATAACTCACCGATCAATAAACATAGGTTGAAATAACACTAAGGTTTGAAGAAATTTATTCTAAAGTATCACTGAAGTACGAGAACGTAGTAGACTCAAAGATTTTCTAACTGATCCAGCAAGCGACTAACCATTGCTCTCATTAGAAATAAGTTTAAAAGCAGAAGGAATTGTTCAAGACGTTCACAAACAATATTTTGAAGAACCGAGGATGTTCATGAGAGAAGAAAGGCCACTGAAAACTTTCCATCAATCTCTAAGATAATCTGTTTAGCAAGCAGCTGGTCTGACAGGCATTTCAAAAGCACGCGTCAATTGCATTTTGAAACTCACCTATTAGGGAAGTTTTGTTTTAACATTAGAGCACGCATGCGACCCAGATTATGGGCAGCAAGTTGTGTCATTGAGCAATGATACATGAATTGTTACTACTGAGGCTATGCAAAGGCTTGAAACAAATGAAACTAGTATGTTCCGCTGGATGGGTAATGTCAGTGTGCATGTATGACAGAATGTAATTTGAAAGAAAAATTGGGTATACAAGGTATCAGATATAGTGTGCAAAAGAGAAGACTGTGCTGGTATGGACATGCGATGTGTATAGATGAGAGCAGCTGCACCGAGAAGTTCCGATTTCTAATTGTGGAGGGAACGTGTGGAAGGGGTAGATTCAGAAAGACGTGGGACGAAGTGGTGAGAAAGAATCTTCTGATGTTGGGCCTCACAGAGAAGATAACAAGGGATCAAGACTTCTGGCAGTTTGTAGTGCTTGAGAAGTTACGTCAAGCTAAGTAAAATTGGGGTCGTCCATACATACAGGCACGTCTTCTATGTCCCTCTCTCAGTTGAGAGAACCTAGTCTGGCGGGCTTATGGGTGCAGGTGTTACGTAAAACACCCGTGTTGTTGCCATGTAAAAGCGCTCGTGCCGGTGCCACGTTAAAAAGCATCCAGGATACTCTGTAAAGTGGTCGGAATTAGGAAGAGCATCTAGCCGTAGAAACCATGTCAAAAACAGATAAATGGAGCCCAGGCAGCTGGTCAGCTCAGCAAGACTTCCCTCCGCCCAAAACCACCCTTAAAAAAAAAAAATTTTTTCTTTTTACACAAACCCCACTTTTCAGCTACGGGGAATACGAATCTGCAAAAAAATTGGCAAAAAGCGGCATTCTTAAATTACCACCCCACCCCCATTTCCTTCATTTTTTACTTTTTTCAGATTTTTTTTTTTTTTTCAAAATATGCAGAAAAATACGGAGATTATGATTCTGAAAAAAAACTTCCAAAAATTTTGGTAAAATTTTTTTTAAAGAAATTTTTCCCCTTAATATGCGGAAAAATACGAACATTATGATTCGGACAAAAATTTCAAAACATTTCTGTAGTTACAGTTAGGGTTAGGGGGTTAGGGGTAGGGTTTTAGAGTTAGGGTGTTAGGGTTAGGGAAAAAAGTCAAAATTGAAGAATTGGGGGAATTTAACAATGCCGATTTTTGGCAATTTTCCGGCACCTCCGTATCCGAAAAGATGGTTTTTGGCAATAAATAAATAAATAAATAAACAAATTTGGGAGAAAATAGGGTGGGGTGGGGGGTGGAAGTCTTTCCGCCAGCTCCTGTCAAACCGTCCAACCCATGCTAGCATGGAGAATGGACGCTAAATGATTATATATATATATATATATATATATATATATATATATGAGTATGCTCGATTCTTCATTCCCTATAAATCATTGCACACCACATACAAAAACCGTAATATAACGATATCATAAACCTAATATTATTTAATTGCTGTTGTTTATTTACAGCAAAGAAGTGAATAACAATTTGTTACGACTTAGTTTTTTAATTTTTTTATTTATTAACAGTCAAAAACCAGTCTCACAAGAAGTTTTAGCGATGACACAACAGATCATAGCCATAAGAAAGCAAGTTTCTTGGAGCAAGCTTTTCGAATGGGTTATCTATTTGTGTTTGGTTTTGAAATAGGAATCGATTTTTCAAATATTTTAAAATGAAAACACCAGCTATCGTCTAACTGTCGTCTGTGATTAAATTTTTCATTAGTTTCAAAAGTTTATTTTATCAATGTCTTACAACTTCTTAGTGCCTCAAACCTAACAATCTTTGACATAGATGGCACTAAAAAAAGAAAAAAAATCTGCCGAACAAGCAACATTGTCATAGTTACTTAACTATTCAACCTACAAGTTAAATTTACTTTAATAAGCACTATTCCATCTTCAAATCTTTCCATATATGGGATAGCCACGGGTATATACACCGACTGAATATTTTTATAAGCCAACAACATGCTATAGATCTGTTTAACTAGAGCTAAACTGTATTGTTTAATAAACACTTGCGGTTATGTAAGTCGCCTTGTTAGATAAAGTATAAGAACGTAATGAGGTTGCTTTGCTTTGGTCGGTGTGGCAATTGCATCGAACAATTTAGGTTGAGTCTACTTTTAATAGATCGATTATCCAAGAGTCGATTTCCGGACACTGAACATTTATATATAACTGTAATTTCCATCAGCAGGTGGTTGGCAAATCGATCGACTGGAGGAAACAGAAACGTTTTAAAGTCAACCGATAGGTCGATTCGCATCAGTAGAATAACTTACACGGAAATAACAACAACAACATTAAAAATATGCATTTACGTGTTAAAGTATTATGAGCAGTGGTAGGGCTCTATTGAGGGATAGATGTACAGGCATTGCTGGCATATAGGATGAACATAACATTGCCTTTCGCCATCACGAATCAACAGGCACAGACGATCAGAGAAACTAAGAACAAAAATATTTCTTGTAACCCGATTACATTAGACAAGCATATCTACAGTGATACAAAATACAAAAAAAACAAAACAAAAAACCCCCCCAGAAAAAACACAAATTATAAAGACAATCAAAATATCAATACTACGATTAGATAAGTATACACATATCACAAATGTACACTGATATAATATAATGAATGGTTAAGTAAATCAATAACACACACACACACACGGAATGTTGAACAATTTTCAATAATTATACCACATCATTTAATGTAGTTGGGTAGTAGAAAGATTGAAATAAGTGGTAGGTTAGACGGTAAACAGTTTTCAGTTTGAATTCCGATAAATTCGACTTTTAACTTTCATCTGTCTCCTCGAGATCGATAAAATACACAGATTACGATGAGAGCAATGCCCTGTATATATGCCCGTGGGCATATGGCGTAGTGGTTAAGAGCGCGGGCTACTAACCCCAAGATTCCGAGTTCGATTACAGACAGTGACCTGAATAATAATAACAGCATCGAAAAATACCTTAGGAATGAGAAACCAGGTTCGAAATTTCCCCAAGACACCTGATGAAGACTGGAGAGTATATCAGCCGAAACGTTGTGTTAACAAAAAACAAGATGAGGACAAATATCTGTCAAATGTAAATAATGTACATAATTCCTCATCTCTTAAATATAGAACTGTAATATACAGAACATCTATTAATATCGGGTCAGTCAATTAGATCCACCCTTGTATTGTACCAATCTAAAATAACACTACTTGTCTACATCCATAAAGATATAAGTAGAACAATTGTGGTTTCATGCAATTATAAATTATACATGAGCAACTTATATTTATACTCGACACAGTTACAGGATACAAAATCCGAGAGAACTGGAGGTGGACAGTGTCAGTTAATGTTAACCCATAAAAGTTCTTAGATAAAACCAAAACCAACAGTAAGTTGATTTATTATGAGTGGAAAATTCAGCATTTCGGACACTCATGCCTCTTCAGAGAATATACAGGAGTTTTAATACGGCGGTCGTAATTTTGTGATTGTGATATTAAAGCGTTAAAATTTTTAACTTCATAGTGACAAATTAACCCAGTAATATTTTTTACCTCTGAGGTGTCAAGTGTCATTCGTAAATATTGTATTGGGTGTTTCCTACAGCTCCATTAGTCCAATTACTCCCCCCTCTCTCTCTCTCTCTCTCTCACACACACACAGACATCCAAAGATAAAGGAGTCATAACAGTCAGTATAAGAATTACAATGAAAAAGACAAACAAGAGACTGACAAGACATGAGATACGATGAGAGCAATGCCCTGTATAAGAGCGACAGTACTTTATTCAAAATATCCTCACCCCTACCACGTTGGTCAGCTTTCGTATCAGGCATATATTTTAGAATAAATAGCCCGGCGGTGAAGCAAGAAGAAAATATCTTTTCTTGTCATATTTATAGTCTGTGGTGGGACAACGAAATATATTCTACACGAATCGAGTCCACAACCAGTTTCGATACTAAAATTAGAAACTATTTCTCTAATGTCACTATTTATTTATTTATTTATTTATTTAATACTTTTCTTTCGATTTAGTCGTGGAAGGAAGGGTAGCGACCATGACCATTTTGTTTTTCAGGGTCTCAGAGGCTGGTGGGAAGAAGGGAGGAAGTTTTCCTCAAACCGAATACTTGCAACAAAATGAATGAACACTGGCAAAGGCAGCAAGCCGAGGATCAGCTGGTGGTGGTGATGCTAAACCGGGTGAGAGATTAAAATTATGACCCAAGAACCCAAAGCATAAACAACCGGAATAAATATCACAAGGCACCTTGTCCTATGTTCTAACATTTCTGCTGATCCATCACCTTGATCTGGAGTTTTATTTTATCACCCCACCCCCACCTCCCAGTAAAATTGACCTCCACGAGATTTGAACTCAGAGCGCAGAAAGCCAGATAAATCTCACAAGACATCTCGTCTGATGCTCTAACAATTCTACTAATCCAGCACTCTTAATTGGTAGCCGAAAAGATAAAGTTGACTTCGGTGGGGTTTGAACTCGTAAGTGCAGAGAGCCGAAACAAATACCTCAAACTATTTTGTCCCAGGCTCTAACGATTTTGCGTGCCTTTGTCTCTTCTACCCAATGTCATAGATCTTGTCTATGTAGAGCATTTGTTATTGTCTGTCAACATTCTCGTAGACATTTCGTTGCCTCAGTCTTTTGTTTACTTTATTTTTTTTTTACTTTCTATCATTCAGTTAGAAGATATGACGAACAAACTTAAAAGATCTTGTATTTGTTTATTATTTTCTTTCATGTTGACACTCCATTTTGAAAAATTAAACAATAGTACAAGTGATCTAAAGAGAGCCATTCATATGGAATGCAAGAGAGCACTATTACTCTTATTTACAGTGCAATAACCTTTTATGAATGACCTCATAACGAAAGATTACTTACATCGGAATCATAACTCAAAGTAGTAAGTTTAAACGAGATTTAGTGGGAGAACAGATATTAAGCCAGACTTCGAAAAGTGTGTACTCGTGCGAGAAGTCATAATAAATAAAAAGAGAGTAATATGTCAGTAGAAGAAGGATAAAAAAAAAATAGAATAAAACAGAGGGGTAGTGGTACTTGTACGTTTTTATGATGAAGAGAAAAAAAAAATGTGTCAGTGTAATAACAATGTATTTCAGAGTGAATATGAGAAGTCTGTACACCAAGAGAAATAAACGAATATGATGTAACGTTCGTGGGACAGATGTACGTATATCAGTACGAAATAGATAGATAGCTAGATAGATAGATAGAAAGAAAGAAAGTGAAAGTGCAGTGTGAACTGAAAATGCGTGTGTGTGTGTGACAGGAACGTTAATGGGACAGACTACGATAAAGAGAACGGGGTTTGCTAACTGTTACGATTACATTCAAGGGCTTACTTGAATGGGAGCTAATGCACTGCTGCTGAGAGGTCTCATGTCCTTTTAGCTGACAAGCTGAAGCGAGAGGGCTACCTTACGCACCCTTATCCTTTGTGATACTATTTCACGCATTAAAAAACAAAACAGTCTTTTAGTTTTTGTATTATGATAACACATTAAAGTAAAGAGCTGTTGTCTTTGTGATGTAACAACATTACACTGCAATATCAACGAAATGTTGATATTGTAGTGTATCGATGACTACTGTTGATTATAAAGTTTAATTATTTTCACGTAGGAATCGAAACCGGTTCATGGTGAATTTCATCGAGAACTGAAATCTCAATAATGTTATTTTAGGAATCATTATTCATACAGAGATCTGTTAGAAAATATTTACAATATTTATGTATGAATAATATTAACAAGGCTGTCACGTTAAGGAAACACTTCATTGATAGAAACATTCAATATTAAACACTTCATTGATAGGAACATTCAACATTAAAAAGGTACTTTATTTTGTTTTCATATACATTTAACAAGTTGAAGTAGCTTCAGAGTGGGATTTTAATAAGAGTAAGCTTCAAAGAAAAAAAAAAAAAAAAAAAAAAGTTACATTTGATTAGAAGAATGAAGTTGATGATGAGTTTGTTAATTTATCCGTAAACAAACATCGATTTCCGAGTGAAATATTTTCTGTTATGGAAAGTAAGAAATGTAGAGATTTCTCAACTTACGGTTTATCCCATAACTTTTGTCTTCCAGCTTGGTTTTCCGAAGTTATTTTTTGAGCAGTGATCACTTCCGATACGGTATGAAAATATTTAGCTGACATAAATGACAGCTCTAACGTTTCATGTGTGTGTGTGCGCAAGTACTCGTAACTTGTACATAACTCGTCAAGTTCTTTACAAACATTTCACTTTCAGACACTTTCTTCAATGGCATGAAGCTCCGCTGTGATAGAAATAGTTCCTAGGTTATCGCGTTAAAGTAACACTTCTGAAGCACCGAAGCTAGTTGAAACGAGTGTTATGTGATATGAACAGTGAGTAGGATTTAATTTCGCTGAATTTTAATGAGTGACATTTTAAATTTAATGAACAAAAATAAAACCGTGTCCGAACACGTGAGTTGTAACATTGAAAACGTGAGAGTGCGTAGTGATATGCACTTGGTTACAAATAGTGATGCGATCGGACCATAATTGGTATTACAAAACAGGTCAAGGTAGGATTCCTTGGTGGAAGGTTACATGAATACATTAAGAAAAGAATGAACGACTAAAATGAGTAAGTGGGTAATATATAGATTGATAAAAAGAGAGAATTGAAACAGAGTGAGGGAGCGGGATCAGTGAAACATAAATATAGAGAGTAGAAGGAATATTAACCTAATACAATATTTTGTTTACATATCGTAAGAACTATGTGAGATGGGGGTCACTAAGTCAGGATCGACTGCAGTTACGACAAGAATAGCAGCCAAAATTTTGTTTTTAATTTCTAAACTGTGTTTTCTGTTTTTATTTTTAATGTTACGTATTAATGTATCTATGAAAAATTAAAAACGACTGTCTATTACTTAGAACTCAAAGCTTTCGATTCGAGAGGAGAAAACAAAAATATATCTATGATCATGCTTAAAAAGAGATTTAGTGATCTAAGTGAATAGCTTCGATTGATAATCGAAGCTAGATCAACAAACTCGTCACAAAATTCTTTATTAGTTTTACTTGGTATAGTGGGCGTTCGTGCTGAAGTAGATGTATTCGAGTATTTATTTCGTAAACAGATGGGCTAGAAGCCCAGAGCAGGATTAATGCATTCTTCAGGTTTAAGTGATGCAGTTTCGATCCTCGTGGGGGGAAAAATAATAAAAAAAAGAAATAAAATGCAATACTTTTTCTCTACTGTTTTAGAAGTAAACCCGAACTTTACAATCCTCGTTCTCCCTACATTTTTAGCATCTGATCTCAGCTGGATAATTTCCCTTTCGCTTTTCCTGTGTCGTTAAAATAATCACCAGTAAAATAGTATCGAACTTTCCCTTTTGATACTTGAGGAAAAGATCTTCATTAACTCACAGCCAAGTCTCTATACATTTAATGCCGCCCTTACCCTTGTAGCGTAGCTAGGGTGGATGAAGTGGTGGTACGAGGGGTACGGTCTGCTTCGAGCAACGCTTTTATGGGGCAGTACTTTTGGGGCTGCTATAACGGATTGTATAGGCCTGGGGGTCCGGGTGGGGAACAGATTCAAGGGCTGTTCCGAACGGCGGCATATTCTAGCTGCGTTACTGTCCTATCCATGGTGATATATTATAATTAATGCGCAAGCATAGCTAAATCTTGTAAAAAGGCGGGGTAGACGGTACGCCGTTCGGAGACCCGGAGAGCTATTATGAAGGGGATCCGTGACAATCTGCAAGGCTCCTTCCTAAAATAACCCCTCCCCTTACACAAAAACACAGCTTCTTAGAATTTTGAGTGAACTTCTCTTTACCCCGGGACCCGAACGTAGTCTTATCCCGCCACTTGCCGGTTTTCTACTAAGGACCCGGGTTAAAAATTCGCTTTATGAATACATAAAGAAAAGAACAAACCTTTAAGTGAATAAGTAGGAGATGTAGTGTTGCATTGGCTAAAGAGAGCTGGAATAGAGTGAAGGAGAAGGATAATTGAAATACATAAATGTAAGGTGGGGTGGGGGACATATCGGAAGAGCCATGGGGTTTTAGGTTCGATCCCAGAGTGCAATGCATATATTGGATGATTTCTGGTGTAGTCTCGGATTAATCAATATATGCGTGTGTGTGTATGAGCGTGTGAGTGTGTGTGTGTGTGTGTGTGTGTGTGTGTGTGTGTACATGTGCGCATGCGCATGCGTGTCCCTGAGCACACACGTTTATGTATGTGTTTGTCTGGTGACACGCGAGTCGTAACATCTGGTCGTATTAGAAGGCAACAAAGCCAGGTCTTTCGCATTGTGATCCCTCCCGATCAGCAAATCGAAATCTGTTTTGATTAGTTTTTTGGACGCCGGTCTAATTGAGTGGCTAAGAAAATTCGCTTCGCAACCGTGCTCATCGATTCTGAAAGGGTAAAAGGCAAAGTCGAAATTGGCGGCATTTGAACTCAGAACATAAAGACAGACGAAATGCCTCTAAGCATTTTGTCCGGAGTGCTAACGATCCTACCAGCTCGCCGCCGCCGCCGCCGCCGCCGCCAACAACAACAACAACAACAACAACAACAACAACAACAACAACAACAACAACAACAATAATAATAATAATAATAATAATAATAATAATAATATTATTATTGTTATTGTTATTGTTATTATTATTATTTTTTTTTTATAACGTGCTTTCACTTCACTACCGAGCGCAGCTCTGTGCGCCTTGGGTATGTGCTGTGGTTTGCTGTGGTGCTTTTATGTTTACTGTATTGAAAGTGTTTTGCGTAGAATGTGTGCAGTACCCAGTAGTGCAATTTTCTGTATGTTACATATATTTGTAAGTCCTGGTATTTTTGTTATGTATTTGTCTGAGTATTTTTTAATTATACCTAAGGCACCTACTATGATAGGAATTGTTTCTGTTTTTAGACTCCACATTCGAGTTATCTCTATTTCCAGGTCTTTGTATTTTGAAAGTTTTTCCATTTCTTTTCGAGAAACGTTGTCATCTGCTGGTATTGATACATCAATTAGAAAGCATTTTTTTCCTTCATGATCTTTGACAACTATATCTGGTCTATTTGCCTTAATTTCTCTATCTGTGTGTATTGGCATATCCCAGAGTATGGTTGCTTTCTCGTTTTCTGTGACCTTTTCTGGCGTGTGTTTATACCATCTTTTTTCTGTTGTTATTCCATAGTGTTGGCATAGCTTCCAGTGTATATAGGTCCCAGCTCTGTCGTGTCTGTGAATATATTCCTTCTTAGCCAGGACTGGGCAGCCAGAGATAATATGATTTATTGTTTCTTGTCCATCTCCACATATTCTACAGTTACTTGTTATATTTCTTTTCATTATGTGTTTTTGGTAATTTCTGGTGGGGAGGCTCTGGTCTTGTGCAGCAATTAAAAATCCTTCAGTCTCTGCTTTGAGTCCTGAGCTTCTCAGCCATTGCTGAGATTTTTCTCTGTCTATTTCTTTCGCATTTAGTTTAGCCCAGTATTTACCATGTAGGGGCTTTTCTTGCCATCGTTTTATCATGGTCCGTTGTTGTTCTAGCTTTAGTTTGGATTTCATTTGTTTTATAGCTTTTGTTGTTTCTTCTTCTTCTTCTTCTTCTTCTTCGTATTTGTTAGGTAGATTGATTTCTTGTTTGTATTTGTCAGCTTCCTTAAATACTGAAAACAGTTTTTTGTTTTGCTCGTGTTTTGTGGCTATTTGTGTTAGCTTCCCTTGCTTCTGGAGTAGGTATTTTTGCAGTCCTATGGTGGTTATTTTATAATAGTTTTCTAGCTGTATAAGACCCCTGCCACCTTCTGTGCGTTGTATATATAGCCTTTCTATGTCAGATTTTGGGTGGTGCATCCTATATCCTGTCATTATTTTTCTTGTTTTCCTGTCTATTTTACATAGTTCGTTTAGTGTCCAGTTAAGGATGTTGTAGCTGTAGCTTATAACTGGGACAGCTAAAGTGTTGATACCCATTATCTTGTTTTTAGCATTGAGCTCTGTTTTTAGTATTGATCTAACTCGTCTATAGTACTCTTTCTTTATTTTTTCTTTCATTTGTGTATGTTGTATCCTATCTAGTTCATTGACTCCTAAATACTTATATGGTTGGCTTTCGTCTAGTTCTCTTATTTCATTGGCTTTATCTAGTGTTATATTGCTACTTTTAACTAATTTTCCTCTTTTCAGGGTTGCTTTGGCACATTTTTCTAATCCGAATTTCATGTCTATTTCCTTGGTAAAGCCGTGTACTGTCTGTAGTAGTGTTTCTAGCTCTTTGTCGTTTTTAGCATATAATTTTAGGTCATCCATATATAGAAGGTGGCTGACTGTTTTTCCATAGCATTTGTAACCGCATCCAGTTCTATTTAGCAATTCGGTTAAAGGTGTGAGTGCCAGGCAGAACAGGAGTGGAGAGAGCGTGTCTCCCTGGAATATTCCTCTTCTAATGGGGATGGCTTTCGTTTTCACAAGTCCCTCTTTTGTTTGGAGCTGTAGCACTGTCTGCCATTTGTTCATTGAGTGCTCTATGTATTTTATGATAATTGGTGCCACCTTGTTTATGGCTAGTGTTTCCAGAATCCACGTGTGGGGAACACTGTCGAAAGCCTTTTGGTAGTCCACCCAGGCCATACTGAGGCCTTTCTTCTTTCTGCGGCTGTCTTCAGTTATGGCTTTATTGATCAATAATTGATCTTTACAGCCGTATGAGCCCTTGCAGCATCCCTTCTGCTCTTCTGGAAACAGGTTGTTATTTTCCAGGTGTTTACTCAATCTCTGCAATATTATTGCAGTAAAGGCTTTGTAGATCGTAGGGAGACAGGTTATAGGTCTATAGTTTTGTGGTTTCTCCGTTTCCGTTATTATTATTATTATTATTATTATTATTATTATTATTATTATTATTATTATTATTATTATTATTATTATCCTTTCTACTATAGGAACAAGGCCTGAAATTTGGAGGGGAGGAAGGGACCAGTCGATTACATCGACTCCAGTGTGTAACTGGTACTTAATTTATCGACCCCGAAAGGATGAAAGGCAAAGTCAACCTCTGCGGAATATGAACTCAGAACGTAGCGACGGGCGAAATACCGCTAAGCATTTCGTTCAGCGTTGCTAACGATTTTGCCAGCTCGCCGCCTTCATAATAACAATGATAATAATAATTATTATTTCTACTCAAGGCACAAGACCTTGAAAATTTTGCGGGGAGGGGGACTAGTCGATTTCGGCAAAGTCGACATCGGCGGAATTTGAACTCAGAACGTAGCGGCAGACGAAATACCGCTAAGCATTTCACCCGGCGTGCTAATGATTCACACACGCACACACATATATATATACATACATAATTCACACACACACACACATATATATATATATACATAATTCACACACACACACACATATATATATATACATAATTCACACATACACACACACACACACACACATACAAACGTAATGATTCTGCCAGCTCACCATCTTAATAATAATAATGATAATGTGGCACAGGGGGACGACAAAGAAACATACAGAAAGATAAGCAAAATACAAGCTCTCAATAGGCGCAGACATGCTTCATCCTTCATCAGCTTTCGACCAAATTTCGTTACAATTTTGACACCTGATTTATTTGTTTCAGTGTATTCTTGTATTCCTTCAAATGAATATATGACGGAACGGGAGCAGTGTAAACAGTAGACAACTACGCGGTGATAAGTTAAGGATGGAGTGGGTAGCCTTTCATAGACGTTTGTCTAAGTTGTTCTAAGTTACGGTGATAAGTAGTAAGGTTCAAAAGATTAAATTTTTAGATGTATGATTGAAAGTAAAAATGTAGAGTATTGAGAGAGGACGAGGTGTAGAGAAAAAAGAAAGAAAGAGAGAGAAAGAATGAGGAGGAGTGTGATACCATTAGGATGAAGATTTAGCAGTTGGATTAATTCAGTAGACTTTAGGAAAGATAGAAACACACACACACGATGGATTCTCCTGTTGGAGACGACGTATGAGCGTTCAGCTTTGTCCAAATGACTTGCACAACTGATTTGTTTACAGCGATCAACTAGCTCACTCCCTCCATCACATCGACGTTGCCTGAACAGATACACGGTGTACCACGCGTCAGGTGTCGAAGTGATCGCAATGTGAGATGAAGTGTTTTGCCTAAGAACACAACGCAACATCCGGTCTAGGAACTGAAACTATTATCTCGCGATTGTGAGTGCAACACCCTAGCCACAAGGCCATACGGCCTAACTCCCTCCCTCCCTCCCCCCCTCTCTCTCACACACATATCTATATACATACATTGTGTGTGTGTGTGTGTGTATGGTGACACGTATAAGACTAGTGATGGTTCTTTCGAATTGTTGGTCCCTGGAATAAATATCTGTAGAGTTATCGGCATTGTACACATTTCAAGTATTATGAATTATGATCTCTCTCTCTCTCTCTCTCTCTCTCTCTCTCTCTCTCTCTCTCTCTCTCTCTCTCTCTCTCTCTCTTTCTCTCTCTCTCTCTCTCTATCAAAATATCTATATATATATATATATGTGTGTGTGTGTGTGTGGTACACACACACTCATACACGAGGGGGTGTTCATTAAAGATTTCTCCTGACCCACTTCCGGTTATTGCTGGAAACGGAACTTGTACAGGTATAATTGTACATGTTTCTACATGTCACATTGTAAATTGCTGCTTTCCATTTGTATTCATTTATCTTTTACTGCTGCTGAAGTGGACTGAGATGTTTTAATGGAGGCAGCTGAAAGTAGATCAGTGATAGCTACTGTTCTTATACTTGAAAGGTCGTACACCAAAAGAGACTTTCGATGAAAATGAAAGAGTTTATGGTGGCGATGCACCATCATTCGACATATTCAAGCAATGGCATCGCCAGTTCAAATGTAGTCTGACATCAGTAGAAACTGCTCCTATTTCTGGACCATATTCCGCCATTGATGACGACATCATCCATTAAGTGGAAGCCTCGATTTTGGAGGATCACCGCATAACTATTCAGCAAGTAGCCCAACAGGTGAAGGTAATTTGTCAGCGCGATGGATTCCCTGGATGCACATACCTTTTCAGACGCAGGAACGAGTCAATTGCTCCCAAGCTCTTCTGGTAATGTAACAAGAAAACGAGGAGGACTTTGTTGGCAGACTTATCACACAGGATGAAACATGGGTCCTTCATTATGAAGCTGAGACTAAAGTCCAGTCGAAGCCAGGGAAGCATGATAACTCACCACATCCAAAGAAGGCTCGTGTCCAGCCCTCAGCAGGCAACATGATGCTCACAGTCTTTTGAGATCGGCGTGGAGTAGCGATGATGGATTTTCTGGCATAGGGTACCGCAATTGACGAGGCATATGCTTCTCTATTGCAGAAATTGCGGGACGCCATCAAAGCAGAAAGGCATGGCATGCTGATCAAAGGAATCTACCTCCCCCAAGACAACTCCCCAGCTCACAATGCGCATGTTGCCCAGATGAAAGCACACTCATGCGACTATGAAATCCTTCCTCATACCCGTTACTCTCTCCACCTCGCACCATCTGACTTCCACCTCTTTCCAACCATGGAATCTTTTTTGAAGGGAAAGCACTTTTCGGATGATGATGAACTTATTTCCGAGGTAAAGTCTTGGCCCCAGACGCAACCTACCGACTTCTACAGACGCGGTCTTCACAGCTGCATAAAGCGATGGGAGAAGTGTGTCACCACTGGTGGTGACTATGTAGAGAAGGACTAATAATTATATAATTATGCCAAGTTTCGCTTATCCCAGTCCTTGGGAAGTGGGTCTTGGGGAAATCTTTAATGAACACCCATCATATATATATATATATATATATATATATATATATATATATATATATATATATATATATATATATATATATATATATATATATATATATATATACACGCATATGCATATACGCATACACAAACACACACAACATATAAAATACCAAATAATAGGGATTTATAAATCCAAGCAGATACCTTGTCAGCACTCAATGGCTATGCAAACTCGATTCACTACGAGGGTGGGCTGGAAAGTTTAATGGAGGAGTGAATGCTGACTATAAAGGAATGGTGCTAGAGCTGTGAAATCTTGCATGCATTTATTTCATATCTTATCAATAACTGCATTGTTTCTTTCCAGGTAAACTGATATCTGAATGGTTAAAGAAGACTTCAAAAGTAAATAGTGGCGACTTCTCTTGAAAATGGATAAAATGACATCGCGGTGTTATTCAGTACTTGCAGAAAAAGAGTTTAGCCCCCAAGGACATTCATGCTGACATGGTTGCTGTATTAGGGGATGATACACCAACTTTATCAACAGTGGAAAAGTGGGCAGCTGAATTTAAGGAAGGGAAGGGAGTGTCTTGAAGATGATCCAAGGTCTGGACGTCCTGCAACTGCCACCACCGAAGAAAACATTGATCATTTTCATCACATAGTGATGGATAACAGGCTATTGACTGTAAATCAAATAGTCAATGCTATTGGCATATCTCGTGATGGACGCTTCTGTTCGGCGAGTGCCACGTCTCTTGAAACCTGATCAAAAGCGCACCAGACTGATCACATTACAAGAAAATCTGACATTGTTTGAGGCAGATCCAGCTGGACGTTTCCTAAGACAGGATGCGTGATAGGTTCATCACTTTGAGCCAGAGACAAAGAGACAATCCGTGCAGTGGAAACACCCTTCGCCATCTGTTCCATAAAGGCTAAGGTCGTTTCATCTGCAGGGAAAATGACAGCTTCAGTTTTGTGGGCTGCAAAAGGCATTGTATTTATCGACTATCTTCAAAAGGGACACTACATCAATGGAGAGTACTATGTCAACTTGCTGAGGCAGTTACGAAAGGCTATCAAGACCAAATACCCAGGAAAACTGACAAAAGGGGTCTTGTTTCATCAGGACAATGCTCTAGCACAAAGTCCTTGGATCAATGGCTGCTGTGCGTGATTGTGGCTTTGAACCGGTTGATCACCCTCCCTGTTCTCCAGATTTGGCCCCATCTGACTAACATCTGTTCCCTAGCATGAAAAAAAGACATTTGGCTGGGAACCAGTATCGCATTGATGATGACGTCATATCTGCTGTTGATGATTTTTTGCCCAACAGGATGAAAACTTCCTCACCGATGGGATCCGAACACTGCAGCATAGGCGGAGGAAGTGTGTGAACCGCAAGAAGGATTATGTTGAAATATAAATCTCATTTGTTCATATTCCATGATGATATCTTGGTCAGCCTAAGAACTTTTCAGCCGATCCTCATATGTTGAACGATCGGAGTTCATAAAATCGAAATACTGTAACACTCCCCGTGCAATAAGTAAATCCAAAGTTTACTTAAAAGAATTTCGAAAAATTCCATAATATCTTAGAAATACATTAACAAGTATGAAGAATAACAAATCTTTAATACTGGATTGCATGATACAAAGGCCAACATGTGTTTCTATTACGTAAGCATTTTTAGATATAATAAGTGGTAGTATAATATACAAGTCGCTCTATACTGAATCGATTGTGAAATCATATTTATCCAAAATTTATGCAAACAATGTTTTTAAGACAACTCACAAAGGCGTGAATTTAATGAGAACTGAGAATTTAGCAACAATACTGGGAAATTACTGAAACCAAAGTGCAGGAATGCAGAAAGATAGAAAGCGAAGATGAAATATGATATGCTACGAAAAGTTAGTTTGGCATTTAAACGTAAGATGACCTCAGAGGACAGTGAATAAATAAACAAATAAAAACACATCGGCTACCTCAGTACATGTAGCTAGATGGCTATTTAGGTCAGCTAAAAATAAATTTAAAAGGTAATTGGAGCCAAGAAAGTGGTATAAAGGAATATTTTAAAAATCAGATACAAAATGATATAGTGATTCAAGATAATAAAATTATATACATCGGTTCTATCCTCATCAAGTGCCCTGGTCTCACTAATTACTGCATTAACTATACTTAACTACACTGTAGTACCTCTGTTCAATAGCCACCAGAGCTGTTCGATGTTGAGGCAGCACATCTTGGTTTAACTTTCTTGAGCCGCAAATATACTGTGAAGTAGTTACTGCCCCGGAGAATGGCGAGGGAGATGCCAGGAACAACCACTGTGACTCACGGGGCTTGCACTTGCGGATAGCCATCTCCGCCCCAGTAGCGGTGAGTAGGGATATGATTCAGAGGCCAAGAACGCCAGAGATCTCCACTGCCACAGGCTCGACCATAAATCTGTTGGAGAGCGACCGATACCTTGACAGTTTGCTTTTCTCAGCCTGATGAGCGGCAGAGCTTGGGCTGGTAGCTGACCCCCACCAAGTTGCAGCTCGGGCTGACTCCATGTCACGCAGGCCGCCTCTCGTTCTGTAATCACCGATAGTTCAGTTGTGCTGTGAAGAACCCTGTTAACCCATTACCTCCCATAATTCTATTAACTGGAATTTTTTTATGAAACTTTGATTTCTAGCATAAAACAGCCTTAGAAACACGCTGGAATGATCAAAATAACATTTCAAAATAACATTTTAAATAGAAATAAGCGAGATATTGGGTGAAAAATTAGCAAACCTCATTTCAATATCAGAGAAATATACCTAGTAGATATAGCAAAAAGGTTAGATATGTGTAAATATTGACAGATAATTACGAAATTTGTAATTTTTAAGTGATCTCATACGAGATCACTGGTAGGTAATGGGTTAATGACCCTATATTTCGTTGTAATTGACTTAACCTTCTCCCACAGGTCTTCTGTTCACAGTAGAAAGGTTTAATATTGCTACTGTTATTGTTGTTGCAGTTATTAATACAGCCGCGTTACTTTTAATAATCCCATATTAGTGTTGCTTCGAGATCTTCTGCCAGGTTGGCCTGGAGCTGCGAAGCATCTTGTATTATCGCGTGGAAGGCCGGTCAGGAGTCTGAGGGAGAGAGTGAGTGAGTGAGAGAGAGAGAGAGAGAGAAAGAGAGAGAGAGAGAGAGAGAGAGAGAGGAATACACACTAAGCTGCTTCCTGCTTCAGCACATGGGCTAGCCAGCGGCAGCACGTTGTAAACGAGAGGACTACAAACAGGTGGAAAGTAGCAACACACCTACGCCATCAACTAAGAACTCCTGCACTAGAAGCATCATATCGCCCTGTACACATACATGCACACTAAACACATGAGCACGCGCCCCCTATAGCACGCGTATACATTAATGTTTCTGTTTTCTTCAAGATATATTTTCTATTTCGAGACAGCTTGCAACCACCCACACCTCAGCCTTAGATTTACTCTCTTAAACCAGTAGCTATCTCTTAGGTAAGCTTCTCTGGCAGATTGTTGTAAATGTTTTAAGAGTAATTGACCCAGGGAAGTAATTACCAACAAGCATATTGAGTCGTTTTTACAAGCGCGTGCACACACACACACACACACACACACACACACACACACACACACACACACACACACAGAGGTAAGCTGAAACGCTTGGCACCACTCACATGCAATGTTTTTCTTCATGTGTTCGCATTAAAAAAAGAAAAAAATCTCTTTTTACCCTTACTTGCCCCCACTGCTATGTTGCTGATAAGCAAAACGATGTCATGGAAGGGAATTGACCGATATTTTTGCCAAGAATATGCTATAAGCTAATCCGAAAACCTGCTTTCAGTGAAACGGCTGTATTAAGAACAGCAACAGCAGCAGCAACAACAACAGTAGTAACATTAGCCCTTTCTACTATAAGCACAAGGCCTGTGGGAGAGGGTTAAGTCGATTACATCGACCCTAATGCGTAACTGGTACTTATTTCATCGATCCGAAAGGATGAAAGACAAAGTCGATCTCAGCGGAATTTGAACCTATTTAATAGTAATAATAATTATGGTTTCTGATTTAGGCGCAAAGCCAGCAGTTTTGATGGTAGTGAGTTAGTCGATACCATGGACCCAGTCGATGCTGGTAACTTTTTATCATTTACTTGTATTAGTCATTAGACTGCGGCCATACTGGGGCACTGCCTTGAAGAACATTTAGTTGGAGGAATTGACCCTAGTGCTTATTTCTTTTTAAGCTATATATGCCCATAAAAAAAATGAAGTCTTAAAATTTCACTGTATTTAGATTAAATGTTATGGTAAGCTTTCGCAATCTGCTAGAGAAGGACAGTATGCAACTGTTAGCTACGGGTGTTGACTACCTACCTACCGAACATTTCGTACGCTCAGTCACATGCTTCCCAGTGAGTTCTTTCCAAATAAGTAGGAACAGGTTCTGCGAACGCAACCAGGGGTATATATGGGTTAAGCCTTGAACTTATTCTATCAGTCGCTTTTTGCTGAGCTGCAAAGTTATGGGGACGTAAACAAACCAATACCGGTTGTCAAGTGTGGTGGAGAACAACCAAACACACACACACACACACACACGACGGGCTTTCAGTTTCCGTCTACCAAATCAACTCACTAGGCTTTAACCGGCCCGAGGCTATAGTAGAAGACATTTGCCCAAGATACCACATAGTAGGACTGAACCTGGGACTATATGGTTGGAAAGCAAGCTTCTTTCCGCACAGCCACCCTTGCACCTACTTCAATTTATTCTGCGGTCCTTTATTCTATTCCTGGAAGAATATAAGGTAAAGTTGGCCTCGATGGAATTTTAACTCAGAATGTAAAAAGCCGCAAGAAATACCGCTAAAAAATTTCGTCCAACTTTCTAACTATTCTGTGAGTTCGCCACTTTTAGTTTCTAGTTTAGGCACTAGACCATCAATTTTATAATTAGAGGTAATCGATACCGTGAACCCTAGGACTTGAATGGTACTTTATTTTATCGCCCTTGGCGAGATGAAAGGCAAAGTTGATCTCGGCGAAATTTGAACTCGGAACATAATGAGCCGGAAAGAATAGTGCAAAGCATTCCCCCCCCCCCCACACTCTACCGATTCTGCCAGCTTGCCGCCTTTGTCACAGTACTAATAATCCTTTCTACTAAAGGCACAAGGCCTGAAGTTTTGGGGGAAGGACTAATCGATTACATCGACCCCAGTACTCAACTGGTACTTGATTTATCAACTCCGAAAGGGCGAAAGGCAAAGTTGACCTCGGCGGAATTTGAACTGAGAAAGTAGCGGCGAGTGAAATACCGCTAAGCATTTCGTCCAGTGTGCTAACGACTCTGCCAGCTTGCCACAGTACTAATAATCGTTTCAAATTTTGGCACAGGGGCAACAGAAAGGATGAAAGGCAAAGTAGACACCGGCAGCGTTTGAACTCAGAACGTAAATAGCCAGAAGAAATGCTAGTAAGCATTTTGTCCGACACGCTCACGGTTCTGCCAACACACCACCTTTGTCCACAAAAATGATAATAATTACATTTAACATAAGCACAAAAGCCAGGAAATTTCGATTGGGGTTTGTCGATTATATCGACTTGTTATTACTTGATTGGTACTGTATTTTATCGACATGGAAAGGATGAAAGGCAGAGTTTAACACCACACTTGTATAAGACCACGGAATGTTTTGGCGATGTTATCTGTAGTGTATTAATTCAATACCAGCTTTTAATTAGTACGCATTTTACCGATTCCTGAACAATCGAAGGTAAAGTCCATACAGAAGAGATAAGTAGTTGGGTAGGGGTGTTAATTTGAAAACGTAAAACGACCAAACTAAATACTGCAAAATGTTTTGCTCAACATTTTGTTGTTTCTGCCTCTCATCCCCGCCGCCGCCGCAGCCACCACCACCACCACCACCACCACCACCACCACTACCACCAGCATTACTACTACTACTATCTATTGTTTTCAGGGTGAGTTATATTCCTTTCTATTATCGGCACAAGGCCTGACATTTGAGAGCGGGGTCTAACTGAATAAAGATCCCAGTACCTGATTGGTCGTTAATTCATCGACTCCGAAAGGATGAAAGGCAAATTCGACCTCGGTGGATTGGAACTCAGAACGTAAATATGACGAGATGCCACTAAGCATTCTGTCAGGCGTGCTAACGATTCTGCCAGATAACTGCCTTCAGGGTGAGTTATAACTGAAGAATAACACAATACTTTTTGCGGAATTCATGTTCTTTATACTTCTGTAAGAATAGTGGTGATAGTGACTTCGAATTTTCAGCCTGCCAGTTTTCGTTTGACTGTCAAGACAGAATATGCCACAAGCACGGTCCGACGAAGGCTAGCAGGCCGAAACTTCGAAGTCACTGTCACTATTCATCTAAAAAGATAATATCTATCTATCTATCTATCTATCTATCTATCTCTTTGTATACCTTGCTCTTCTCTCTCTCTATATATCTGTGTGTGATTTTGTGTACCCCCGTCTCTGTCTCTGTCTGTCTCTCTCTCTACACACACATGCAGGTACGCACACACGCACGCACGCTCACATACACCCCCCCACACAGACAGACAGACACACACGCACGCGCGTACACACACACACACACACACACACACACACACATTGCCAGTATGCATAAGTTTGAAAATATCACGTTTCCAGGTCGTTTTCTTTGGTTGACATTTATGTAATAGGTAAGAGAAAGAAAGAAATATTAAAAAGCTAAAAGAAACACAAGCAACATAAACAAAGTATCATTCTTTTTTTTATAAATTTATTTCATGTTAGACTGCATACGTTATTTCAAAGATTATTGCTGATTGCAAATAATATGGATGGTATTAAGCTGTTCTCAACCAATGTTCAAAGTCCTCAGTTTCATATCGTATCTGAACTACAGTTATTTCTGCTTTTATGCCCGATTCGTCAACGTGATCGACGATCAGGTGGATGTTGTTTTGTAAATCACCAAGTTTTGCTTAAGTGTTTTTAGCTATCGAGCTATTTGTTCCGCGACATTTTAAGTGTCATGTAGGAAATACAATAGCTATGCAAAAAAAGATACCCTGAATCTGCCTCAAGCTTAATCAATAGGTCACTTTTAGCTGTGGAGGAAAAACAAACAAACAAAAAAAAAACAAACAAAACAATTTTAGCTATTAATTTATAATGTTGAATGTTCATTTTCTTAACGGATCGTACAAAAGTTAACCTTCTCCGTTTCAAAAACCTACCAAATATTTCAGCTTATAATCTGTGGCAGCGATCCCCACGTTTGTTTTGCACCACGGACCAGTTTCAAGCAAAAACAATTTTTCCACGGACCAGAAGATCAATTGCATAAGTAAACACACTAATAAAATGTATAAAATACAATTTAATTATTACATATATAATGCAAAATCCCTCCAGAATGCGGCAGTCAATAACACAGAAATAAAAATAAAAACTTTATTCTTTCAGTGCAGCCCGATTCCAAATGATCCATTGCTCAGTGGTTGGTGCGGGTGTCTCTGATCTATGAGACATAGCCAACTGGCTGGAACTAGTAATCGAATAAAGTAAGATTTAGACACTTTTGATATCAATATAAATTGATTATGAAAAAAAGCACTTTTGAGATGTGTATGAACCATGAAGCAAAGTAGAAAAAAAGTACCGTATGCATCGTGTATAAGTCGCACTGTTTTATATATGATTTTATCTGAAAAAACTAGAGTGTGACTTATACACGGGGTAAAGCTGATATCAATTTGGAATATGAAGGGGAAAATGTTGTAGCAGGAGTTAACACTGAATTAGGGATGCAACTTATACACAAGTATATACAGTAATGCCAGGGTGGACCATATTTTCAATCTCCTTTCATTTCCAAGCTAAAGTTATATCCTCTGTCGTAGGTGTAGGTATTTTGTTGTGTAGTTAAGGTTTGTTTCGAAATCAGATGGTTTTGGGTTTGGTCCTTAGTGTGACATCTCGGAATAGTTTCGTCTTCCATAATTTTAGATTGACACAAGCTGTGTGGGTGAAATTCGGTTGACAAATTGTGCTTAAGATGGTCGGGTGAACTGTTTTTGCTCTTGGTTGTAGACTTAACCCGTCAACCTGTTTAATAGCAACATATGACCATTGACTTCTTATGGAAGAGTTCATTCTATTCTAAACATTCCTAATGTCTCTGCTCTGAAGGTAACTTGATATCCTGATGCACTATTTCCTCCATCGGTAGCAATTCATGATCGTAGTTGGTTTTCCGCCCCTATTTCTGCTATCAGTCTTGGAGACCATCCAAAAAAAGATCATCGGAGCCGCTCTTTTTCCTTTTGATTAAGCCACAAAAAAAGAAAACAAAAAGAAAAAATAACGCAAAACAAAAATGAACTAAAATAAAACAAACAAATGTCTTCCATGTTTTGTTACACCTATCATCAATAGTTGAAAGCTGTGAAATAATTCGTGATTTTCGTTTTTCTTTTGCATATATACGTGTGTGTGTGTATGTGCATATATACGTGTGTGTGTGCCTATATATATATGCATATGTGTTTGTTCATATGTGTGTGTGTGTGTGTGTATGCATTATGTGTGAATTCTCATACTAAAACATACTCATAATTATTTTTACTCAGACACACACACACACACACACACACACACACACATACATACGTACAAATGTCCATGTATATATATACCTACATACACGCAAACATTCATACATACATACATACATACATGCATGCATTCATTCATACATTCATGCATACATACATACGTACATACATACATACATGCTCAAAATGCTACCTCATATTTACAATTATGAGTACCTCCGGAGCTACTGAACAAGTCTACCATATCTAATCCTGAATTAAAAACATACAAACTGCATAGCAATAAGCTGTTACGTGTTTGTGGGCCCGTAAATACCAGAATAATGTCACTCGGATTAGTCACCGATATATGAGTTACATTTTAAATGTTATGACTTTGCACTACAACAACAAAATAAGAGACAAAATAGTTTAGAGATACGGGGTGTTGAAATATGAACCGATAATAGTGCAATGAATAATAGTACAACGGATAAAGCGACCTTATTGCATTTCTGTAGTCTACGGTCATGTCACGTTGAACACCGTTTCTCGTTGGTTAATCAAAGCTAAGCAGCGTCAAGCCGGGTTAGTGGTGACGGTTGACAGCAAGTCAATGGGTGACGGCTTGAGAAACCTAGGTACTGTAATAGGACCGTCTTAACAGTATTATAGGCCCCCTGCAAACATCAATGCACTGAACACTATAGTAATTATTCAATAACAGCAAGTCCCAATATACATTGATCATAATTGGGCCCTCGACCCACGAACCCCTGGGCAAGTGCCCAGTGTGCCCGTAACTTCAGATACCTTTGAGCTCTGACATCTTTTAGACCAAAGGCGGGTGGCCTAGTGGTGAGGGGTGTTAAGCTAACAGTCTTAAGGTTGTGGTTATCGGACCAAGGAGCACTTCATTTCACGTTGTTTCAGGTTACACAGCTGTATATGAGTAATCGCTAACTACTGGTGCAGCAGTTCTATATTTAAGAGATAAGGAATTATGTACATTATTTACATTTGACGGATATTTGTCCTCATCTTGTTTGTTGTTAAAACAACATTTCGGCTGATATACCGTCCAGCCTTCATCAGGTGTCTTGGGGGAAATTTCGAACCTGGGTTCTCATTCTTAAGGTATTTTTCGATGTTATTATTATTATTATTATTATTATTATTATTATTATTATTATTATTATTATTATTATTCAGGTCACTGAATAATGGTGCAGCCTTCTCGCCCTCCAGCTGTTACATCCTCGATGCTCTGTAGGCCATAGGTGGGAGGGCTGAGAGGGTGTTTATGTCTGTTCGCGACGATACAGACGCCTAAAGCATTTAGCGACAGCGTGGTAAATCTATCAAGTCGTACTCGCTTGCGAGTGACGGCTAAGCATTTCGTTTCTGCAAGTGGTATTAAAAAAACATTATCAATCAATAGCTTCATCTACTGTCGGAAGTTTCTTCAAAGTATTACATTCTTGTGAGACATGATATTATTGAAAAACAAATTTATCAAAAAATTCATGGCAATGGTTGTTATAGAGCAAGTGTTCTCAACTTGTAACTTGGCGTCTTTTTCATTGGATGACGTTTTACAAACGGCCCTTCACATATTTGAAAAAAAAAAAAAATAGAAGAAAAAATTCCCAAAACAGTATTTTAATACGAAGCTAATCTTGCATGGTTTATTATCCATATTTTGTTAGATTATCCTTACCAGCTAGATCCTCACTTTTCTTTCTAGATATTTGCATGAGCATGTGTTCCCTACGTTACATATTTAAGGAAATCATTTAGAATACCGAGGACTTATATAGCAAAATTATATAGAACCTTGTGCACACCTTCAGCCATGTTTTCCTCTCATTCTTATCCCATCGGAAGAATTGTTTTTGAAAATGTATTTAAAATATTAATATTGTACCTTATTTATATATTCTATTTCTCAGACAAATCACAAATACTTATAAATACGCAGAGCCTCCTTTAGTGCTTCTTTGACATTTGTCCCCCTCTTGTTAGCACAAAATATCTCCTAATGAGAGTTATCGTCCAGGCTCAGAATTATTACTATAGAGTAAGTTTTTAAAAATACCACAATATAGAATATGTCTACGTCTTCTAATTAGTATTGGGAAATCGATGTCAATAGTTAGCTATCAAAATTAAAAACAATTCAACCTGATAGAAAAAAGAGAACATGTTTGGCGTGAAATTTAGCTACACAATACATGCGATATTTATCTAATCTAATGTCATCGAAAGCGACGTGCTGATTACACTGGTCTACACTATTTCTGTTATTAATGACATTAAATTTTAGACTAAATCTGGACTGCACATTCCAAGTATGACACCTGTTTCATTAAATTTGGACTCGTGTGTGTGTGTATATATATATATATATATATATATATATATGTGTGTGTGTGTGTGTGTGTGTGTGTGTGTGTGTGTGTGTAAGTGTGTGTGAACACATAAGTGCAAAGCAAGGTGGGAAAAAATAGTACTCGAATATCAAAGATAAAGTAAAATGATGTGCTTATTTTAAACCTGGTACTTATTCAGTCAGTTGCATTTTGCCGAACACCTTGATTAAGAGAAGCAAGCGCACAAACACCGGTTGTCAAATAGTGACTATTAAGGGACAAATACAAAGAAGTACAGAGACATCACATATACGTGACTTCTGCACAGATTCCGTCTATCATTCTCACTCACAAGGCAGTGGTTAATTCGAGGCAATAGAAGAAGACAATGTTCCAGGGTGTCGTACAGTAAGATGGACCGAAACAGCGTTGCGTAGCACATTACTTAACTACACAGGCATATCTGTATACAGATACGAATTTAATTTTATGCATTGTACAAAAATGTTTCTCTTTTGATTCGCAGAAGAAGAAACAAATGACATACACAGAAGAAATGTGTGCAGAACAATTAACATAAAATCAAAGGAACTTTAATCAAGTAATCACAATTAATATATATATATATATATATATATATATATATATATTAATTGTGATTACTTGATTAAAGTTCCTTTGATTTTATGTTAATTGTTCTGCACACATTTCTTCTGTGTATGTCATTTGTTTCTTCTTCTGCGAACCAAAAGAGAAACATTTATATATATATATATATATATATATATATATATATATATATATATATATATATATATATGAAGTTAAATCGAGAATATATTAACTTCTTGAAGGGATGATTACATCCAAGATTACACTGCTTTTATACCTTATATTGGGGAAAAAATTTCCCTAAAGTAAATAGGTATATATTAAACATATAATCTATATTCAATTAAGAGAAGGAAATGGAGAGTTAAAGGTTAATAATTAATTTATTAACATTGATAATCATTCCTACAATTGTTTCAATTTATACTCTATTAATAAGTTACAAATTTATAAATTGTGAGCAAAATATCATCAGGGAAATATTTTGCTCACAACTTATAACTGCAAATTTATTACATAAATTTGTAATTCATTAATTGAGTATAAATTGAAGCAGTTGTAGGAATGATTATCAATATGTTAACAAATTAATTATTAACCATTAACTCTCCATTTTCTTCTCTTACTTGAATATATATATATATACATATATATATATATAGTTAAAAAAAAAGGAAAAAAAGACAAAACAACAAAAAACAACGTGAGGACGTGATACAGATTGTGTTACTAGACGCTCGGGAAAGGAAAGATATATATATATATATATATATATATATATATATATATATAATTATGTGTATTTCTTCTATCTTAATGAATAAAAATTATTCTGACAGAATAAATGGGTTAATAGAAACCAATGTAGCAAAGAACACAAAATAACTGTGGTTAGCTCCTGTTTTTAAGGCAGGAACTCCTTGAAATTTTGGGTATTTGAGTATATTTAAGAATTTAAGGATTGGAGAAAACGCATGTTATAATTGCATACTTTATTCCTACATATGTTTCAAAGGATTACAACCTGTGTGATCCATAGGGATCTTTGATATTAAAATTGTAACCTTCTCATCAGGGAAAGCATGGGAATCATCTTAAACGTAAGACATTATGACCGGTTACAATTTTAATATCAAAGATCCCTATGGATCACACAGGTTGTAATCCTTTGAAACATATGTAGGAATAAAGTATGCAATTATAACATGCGTTTTCTCCAATCCTTAAATTATTAAATATATATATATATATATCTGTAAAAATATGTAACACATATTCAGTAGCCATGATAAAACTCCGAGTATCGGATGCCAGGGTGGGAGCCCACGCCAACATCTCTTCAGTTATCCGGCCAATTGAAAATTCCTCTATTTGCATAATATCGAGGTCTCTTTCTTTCTTTTGTTGTCCTTCCTGTCATATATATATATATATATATATATATATATATTATACACGACGATTTTCCCTTGCAAGAGCAATCAGGTACGATGAAGTCTTTCATTATTTGTCTTTATCTCCTATGCTTTGGTACCTTTTCCCTATCACCTTAATATCGAGATGGGATTTCCCTTCATGTTCTTCATTAATATCAACCAGAATCTCTAGAAACATGTCCAAGTAATTATAGAGAAAGTGTACTTTTATGCTCATTTTAATACACAAACTTTTAAAGTCGCTGAACATCCTCTGCATCAAATATTCATAGTTTTCTGTTTCTGTGGTTACTCGAAAAGTTCATGTCTTTCCTCAAAGTCCATGTCGATTTTTCTCAGTAAACTTGCTTTGTTCTGCTATTCTGGAAACAGATAAAGTAGGGATGGTTTATGAATTACTTTTGCTGCCTCGCGATAAGCTCATTTTCTTTAGGTGAACATATAAGTTGCCGAAGTTCATGGTAAAAGAGACTGGTAAGAACATTTTGATATTTTTATATTATTCTTTAAGTTTTATTAAGTGAGTTGGAAAAAACAATTGTATATATAAGAAAAGAAATAAAATCAAAACTATTAGTTGTCTTTATGATAATCTCGTATTTCCATTCAGAGAAGTCTTGGGATGAAAGAAGTCTCTCCTCTGTTGTTCAGTGATCTAATTCTCCCAGATTAGATCCTTTTTGATAGATATGAAACCACTGAGCTCCGTTTGGAAAACTTTTCAATAACTTCATATTTACTTCCATTGTTACCACCAGTGCCATAATTCAAGTCATGACTTCCTTTAAAACTATGTGTATTTCTTGTAGCAGTTGAATCCTTTCACTGTGGTTTGGAGTCTCCCTCTCCACCTGGGGTAGACCAAAGTTTAAACATTTCCACTCTTTATTTTCCCATTGTCGTAGGTATTCTATACACAATTTGCAAACTTTCTGAGGATTACAAAGACATTTTGGTCACAAAATTGCCTCCAAAACGAGGAAAATATACTCTTGTTTACAATGTCAATGACATTTCTAATTTACTTCTACTAAGTGTATTCGCCACTAATGTAACAAAATGCATTAGAATGATTTAAGCAGCTTTTTCGAGACGAACTCATTATTGATCTGCAAGACATAAAAATGATAATAAAGATTAGATTATATTAAAAACTAGTTTGAATAAGAACATCGTTATTTGAGATGTATCCTACATCTCAAAATGTAGAATCCATTTTGTATAACTATTGTCACTTTTAGGTTTAGCGCTCTCTCCCTACCAGAAATCCTGTGTCCATCCAAATATCCTTGGCGACTACTAAACAATTTCTTTTTAATGCACAATGTTGTAAGTGTTAGGGCGCTCTTGTTTATGTTGTAATTCGAACCCATAAGCTTTCCCTTTATGATTTTAACTTTGCCCCGTGTATATGTCGCATCCCAATTTTTCAGTTAAAATCAAGCATAAAATTGTGCGATTTATACACAAGTGAATAAGGTACATATGAAGTCATATGTATATGTATATAGCCTCTGTGAAATTAAACCCTGGAAGATCATCCCAGCAGCTTGGGATAAGAATCGAACAGACCAGATTTATTGTTACTTAATTTATCGAAATCTCACCTACCGGAAAAGGCACGTACTAGACCTGCTTCAATAGCGAGACTAAATACAAATGAATATGAATTCGTATATGATTTATGTTTCCAAATATTTGTGCAGTAATCTTCTAAATTTTGGACGAGGAAAACATCCATATAACAAGTCTTCTCTAAAATCAATTATGTGTTCTTTAAATTCTGTAAGTTAAACAGAGAAAATACTCGAAGCTTTTTTTCTAAAGGTCAGCACAGTACGCTACCCGGTTATAGTTATCTAAATACCAACATACGTGCATTGTTGCAGTGTTAAAGATCGATTTCTTCTTTATTGAAGGAATTTCAAGAATGAATCAATAACATGTTCATTTCCACTTTATCTTAGTCATCGTTGGAAGCAACGACCTACCTTGATAATTATTTTATCATTTCACTAGCTTCAATAATTGGACTTTAGCTATGCACAGGCATCATCGTCTAAGGGTTTTATTCAATTATATCGATCAAGTACACTTTGTCTGGTAGCTATTTATTCAATAACGCAACAGGCAAAGAAAAGAACAACTTGAGCGTGAAGTTACGTAACTTGTACGAAAGGAAATAGCACAAGGTATTTTGTTTGTATTTA
>NC_142929.1:68695744-68718244 GCF_046866305.1 Octopus bimaculoides | reverse complement strand
ATACCAGAAGAAATATAAATATTGGGATTGATTATTTGAATGTGAAATCTAACACTAACAACAAAGGTATGGAACCTTTGAAGGTGGGCATACATGGTAAAGAAAAATATTGTCCTGGGTAAGACGTTGAGACTCCAGCTCAGCAGTTCAAACGATTTTGAGAGTATGGAGTCACTCCTTAGTTTCAACTGCTACTAGATCCACTCTGGCTCAAGTTAGTAGTACCTGTTAAAGACTCTAGAAATGGATCAAATAGTAGAAGATGTTCCTGTCACTAAGGCATATATAGGATTTAAAGGAAGGCTGACCCCAAGACATGTGTCACACAGACCTACCCGTGTATGGACATGCTCTGATATAAGATGAACTAGTTCATCACTTAAGAGCTACATAGCTCTGTACCTCAAGGGTAAACTCGGAAGAGCTGTAGATTAATAGGGTGAACTAAATAAAACGGTTGAAGGTAACTGGAAACTATTGCTGTATCTTTCTCAAGAAAAATCATGAATCTGTAGCCTTTAGAATGGAGGTCCATGATTGCTGACCACCTGTAAAAGAGGTATGATACATGAAGGAACTGAGAGAGAGAGAGAGAGAGAGAGAGAGAGAGAGAGAGAGAGAGAGAGAGAGAGAGAGAGAGAGAGAGAGAGGAGATATAGATAGATAAATAGAGAGAGAGAGGGAGGATAGATAGATAGATAGATAGATAGAGAGAGAGAGAGAGAGAGAGAGATGGAATGAAAAATAGTGTCAGATTGATCAGCTTCTGTGCAATCAACAATGTCATCATAGGAGATACCTCTCATTAAAAGGAAGGAATCATTAAAATATCTTTAGACATCATAAATCATATAAATAATATTGTGATAAATTAGCAATGTAAAGAAAATCTGTGGTAGATGTTAGAACGCAAAGAAGTACAGAGACTGGAAATGATCATTGATTTGTAATAGGGATAATTCAGTTGAAGATGGAGGTTAAAGAAAAAAGGAGGATTATCAGATTACATACAGAAAAGTTGAAGGATCAAAAAATTAAAGATAAGTTTGTAATTGAATGTCGAAATCTATTTGTAGTGCTTGAAGCAGCAAATGAAGATATAGATATCAATAATGCAAAGAAGAATTTAAAAGTAGTTTTGTAGAATGAAGCCAGAGGTGTTCTGGGTGAAAAAAGAAGCAAAAGGAAGAAACAGAATTTCAGATGAAAGGATGGGAAATTACTGAGGCATGAAAGTAGTTGGAAAGAGAATTAGACGGTCCTTAAAGTGGAAATAGCTAAATAGCTCAACATAGAGATGAAAAGATGTTACAGAAAAGATAAAAGAAGGTTCTTGCAAGTGCAAGATGAGGAAACAAATACATTATTCAATGTAGTAGACAGCAGAGAAATAAGAAAGGAAGAATAACTTATGAAATAATGAGCTAACAGGCAAATCAAAGAGACCAAAAAGCCTACCTGGATTTTATAGTTACTAATATGATTTGATATAAATAACGAAGGAAAATGGAAGACGCTGTTTATGAGAGAAATGTGCTTCTAATTCCTGAACCACAACAGGAACTAGAAGTGATTGTACATGAAATAGCTTTTGAAGAAATAGAGCTGTTGAGCAATTAAAGAAGTAGAAGCTCTTGGATTAGATGGGATTGCAAGAGAAATGCTAAAAACAGATAAGTACGTAAGCATTATTGAATCTGTTTCGTAATATATGGAATATTGAACACAGACATGGAGACTGAAAGGCTAGAGTAGGGAGGAAGATATAAAAAATGTGCGGGGGTGGTGAGGGACAGTGAGGATCTCAGATAGTGTGGAAGATGGTGGAGTAAACTAGTGTTGAAAGTGTTCAGTTTGATTGTACTGAATAGGATACAGATTGTATTGGAAAGTTACTAAGGGATAAATTAGTACGCTGCCAGCGATCGCGATTTTCTAATGATATTTCTTCAAGCATATTATATCACAAAATGTTGAATTCAAGCAGCCTTTACTAATGACTTTTGTATACTATGAAAGGACCTTTGATTGTGTAGTTAAGATTACAGTTTGTAAGCTATTACAGTGGTTCGGCTTGCCAGAAAAGTATGTCAATCAAATTTTTTGTTTCTGGAGATGCAATGGGCCTGTTTCCAAAAGCAACATGACTACCACAGATCCTATTTCCCACAAATCCATTTCAGAGTTGTATTACGCTGAGAGGGAACTTCCAAAGTAAGGGAAATTATTCAATCGATGATCTTGAAATTTAGAAGGGTTGTTATTGAGACAGATTGTGCGAGCATTTTGATTTTCTGGATGTAAATCTGAAACCAAAGCGATCTTACGAGTTATTGACTAATTGCTGTATCTTCTCGTATGTTCTGACGAAATATTGTCATCTGTTAACTGCAGCTCGATGATCCGGGTAACATGTACAGTCATTGTGAGTGGAGTCTGGAGGAGTTGAAAAGTTCTCCGTTGCAGTGACACCTGATCTCTACGCTAGGTTGTATATTGTCGATAGTTTACAATTTGGAAACCAGAATTTGGCATTAATGATAAAGAATTCTGTACCAGAAATCTTTACCACAGAGTCTTTGTTTCTAAACAGCAAGCACTTTGCATAATGATTTCCAATTCTGATTTTGGTTCATCACGTTTTGCCATAACCGGTTGCATTACTTAATTCTCAAGTCCAAGCCACGAAGTAGAACGTGCTTGTCTCTTGTTGATACTTTGAAGTGCATCGCGTTCAGTTGGCTGTAGAATTAATCCTTAAGATTTTAATCGGCGTCTAGTGTGGTGTATTTACAGAAACAAAAGTAATAAAACTGTTTCCATAGAATATTTGGAATTCTGAACCTTTTATTGTTGTTTGTTCAAAGTGATGGGTTTTTTTTTACCTCAGCAATGTTTTCGAAATTGTACATATGTGTGTGTATGTAATGTATATATATGTATGTCTCTTCTATTTTTTCAATTACAACAAATCTTCAACTGAGGAAGGAGCCCGTTTCCAACAAAGATGCAAGGGTCCATCTTTAGGATGTAGTTAACACAGACAAATTCACATTTGGAACCTGAGAAAAGTCTTGCATAATTTTATTGTTCTACTCACAGGTTGCACTTGCACAAATTAGCCGGTCGATTTCTCTTTCTGAAAATCCCAGTTTATCCAGATTCTCCTTTAAGCATTTATTAACTAAACCTAGTGCTCCAATCATTATTGGTATGAATATGAATTCATAGTCTGGATATAGAAGCTGGAGGTTTCGAAGCAGTTGTCCTTGATTCTCAAAAAAATATTTTTATCTGCAAGGCAGCTGACCTCTATGACGGTACATGCCTTTGTCCCTCTGTCCCAAGCAACAATATTCGGTCTGTTATGTTTTGACAGAAATGTTGATGGCAATATTCCACCAGTATTCCTTGAGTTGGTGTTTATGAATGTATTCCATAACAGAGAGATTTTTCCAAGTTTATTTCAAGACAGTCTTTTTTTTGCGGATGGCATTGTAAATTGTTTTAGCAACAACATCGTGCTGCATAGGGAAGTAATACCATGTATGTATGTATGTATGTATGTATGTATGTATGTATGTATGTATGTATGTATGTATGTATGTACATGTAACGGTGCATATGCACGTAAGTATATATATATATCTATATATATGTTTATAGATATATATGCATCTACTTATGTTTATATATATATGTGTGTGTGTGTGTGTGTATATACACACATACAAACCATTTAGCCATACAGCCGTGTGTGCCTGCACACGCAGGCATACACACCACACACACACGCACACATACACACACATACACAAATTCTCACATCTCACACACATTCTCATACACTTACAATATACATCGCTATCAAGTCTATCGTATTTTTTTTCAGACCTTTCAATTTGTGAACTTAACTTCAGCAATAATCAATAGCCCAGAATCTCGTAGCTAAATACGACAATCATAGCCATATATATATATATGATTACTCTGCTAGAAAACCGTCATATCGATTTTGCTACAAAAATTCCTCCAGCGCTCCCTCCCACACAATACCATACACATCTGTTACCTTACCTATTTGTAAAATAAAGACAATGAAGATGTTGAGATATTTGTATTCTCTCTCTCGATCTTTCTCTCTTTGTCGTTCTATCTGTCTCTGTCTGTCTGTCGGTCTGTCTCTCCCTCTTCCCTCCCTCTCTCGTTTATTTCCATTCAGCTGTTGTATCTTACCTTCTTACCTGAAACTGGTAATCAACAAAAATGTGTACACTGGTGCCTTTGTGTGTGTGTGTGTGTGTGCGTGTTAGAGGGTGGGAGAGAGGGAGCAAAAGAGGGAGAGAAGTCAGTAGTGGTGTTGCAAAGAGAATGTATGTGAGCGTGTGTATGTGTTCGCAAGCGGATTTACGTGGACTTACGCAAGAGAGGGTGAGAGTATATGAAAAGTTGGGTTAAAAGTCTGAGACTTCGTATGTGGATGTGAGTCTCTATGTATGACTGTCAGTATGTGTATCTATGCGTGTAAATGAATAAATGAATGTATTATAGAGAAAAAGTGTTTTTATTTAAGAAAAAGAGATCTACAATAATAATGCAGTTGTTTTGTGTGTGTGTGCGTGTGGCAACGTGAAATACTTAACTTTTACATATTGATGATATGCTCTCTTTCGATCTATTAAGTGTCATTGTGTATTCGATTATATATTTGCAAACTCGCTGGTACAAGTGCTACTAGTTGAAAGCTCCGCATACAAGAAACTAGTAAGTTTATTGAACCATGAGGAGAGAATATGATCCGTTTCGGAGGCTTCTTCTCGACGGCATTATTACGCGCCAGCCCTAATTCATCGAGGTGAGGCACCACTTGCTAGATCAACTGGCTGCTAGGTTTCATTCAATATTCTTGTGGTCATTGCACATCATCTCTTTTTAACCACATCTAGTGGCTTTCTTTCTCCACGTTAGTTTGGATATCACTCATAATGATATTTGTTTTAGGTTGAATTAGGCCGAGCGACAACTACAGCCTCATGTTGCTTCCAAGAAATCCTATACATGCAACTTCAATTGGATAATGTTCAGCTTTCCAGTCAGTCTTCGAGGAGATGTCTATGTTGGTCGCTCTTTCGAGTTCGAGTGGCGTCCACGTTATTTTCATGGGGAATCGTCGACCAAACTTGCTATTTTCTTATCCTCACACCAGACGACGATATCTGATTTCTTTGTAATTTCTACAGGGAAGAATCATTGGAACAGAATAGTTTTTACCATCATGAGTAACATCAGGAAATAATATGGAAAATATATAATGATCATAATTCAACTTTTATAAAATTTCTTGGTCGTTATACAAAACGAGAAAATAAATGCTAATATACATTATTTTAAGATAAAATTATGGAAGAATATACATTACCTTAAAACATGTATACTTTAAGGTACTGTATACATATAAAAGAAAAGAAAAATATATATTACCTTAAAATTAAATAACACAGATTTCTCGTTTGTATAACTCCTCCCATAACTTCTCTGTCAAGCGGTAGTGAGGGGCACAAACAACATAAAGACATAAACACAGGTATATATATACGACGAGCTTCTTTCAGTTTCCGTCTACCATATCCACTAAAAAAAGCTTTCATCGGCCCGAGGCTATAGTAGAAGACACTTGCTCAAGGTACCATGAGTGGGACTGAACCCGGAGCCATGTGGTTGGAAGTAAGCTTCGTATCACACAGCCATTCCTCAACGTTATTCTCCTTTTTCATACTGAAATTGGTATATCTAACCTCTGACTGAAAAATATTCCTGAATATATCTCACAGTGATTTCTAACACTGACGTATCTTCTGAATCGTTTAACTCCGTGTAGAGCACAGGCTACCAACAAGATACCTCTATCTATCTCGATCATTTGCAATAGATTTCAGTTGACCCCTAGGAGCAGCCGCTTGCCAGTGGTACTTCAGTTTCTGTGAACCGTCTCTATGTTGCTTTTGGTTTGCCACGCTTGCGTCTCCTTGCGGTATCAATCGAAGGGCAATTTTTGTAAGGTGTGTTCCAGCTAAAGCTATATCCTTTCCTCCTTGATCTGGTTTCGATAGATTGCTGGTTCGCATAGTCAGGCTTTTTAGATTATGAATACACTCGATTAAATCAACTGAAGTATAAATACTGATACCATTTTTTCCGACCCTCGAACGAATGAAAGACGTAGTCAAATTTGACGGAATTTGAACTCAGAACATAAAGAGACGTAACAAAATTCCAAAAGGTATTTTGTTTGACACCAATTCACCTGACATAAAATAATTACTTCACTTACTAAAGACGGGTTTATGGTTAAGGATAATGCAAGAGAATAGCTGAAGTGAAAAGAAATCATTTCAAATTTCAAATAGGAATTGAAACTGCTCAGTGGCCTCGATTTCTTGGAAGTTTATCTCTTGTTCTACAATATACATACCGCACCTATGTGGAAGTAGTTATAAGGAGTCAACGAGGGAGTATCTGCGTTGTTGCTCGACCTGCTAGAAATAGCAGTCACATCTTTCAATGACGCTACCGTCGTAAAATAAAAGGGTACATCGATCTGTGGCATAGACAGTCTGCGCCGTCCGGGGCAACCCTTGAGTCTGCCGCCCTTGGGGCCTCCAGGACTTGTACAGCAGACCCAAAATTGCTGTCCCTATAAAAACTTCGTCCGGGATGGACTTCACTCGGCCCCCCACCGGTAGCAACGCTACTGATATTGATCAATGTCATCCTACATCTAACAAAAAGAAACAACAAAAATCGAAGAAGGTGATCACAGGTGGAATGCCGTTGATGAAAACAATGCCTAGTAAGGATGGTCTGGGGTTAAAAAATTACAGGTTAAATGGATGAAATAAATAATAAATTTAGTTCGCTTTGAATCCACATGGTTTCGGGCTCAGTCTCACCGCGCTGCACTTTGGGTAAATGCCTCTTGCTATAACCCGAAGCAAGCCGAGCAATGACTTGTAAGTGAATGTGGTAGACGGAAACTGGGTGGAAGTTCATCTTATATATATATATATATATATATATATATATATATATATATATATATATACATTGTTTCGAATTTGTGTAGAAAAGGGAAAAAGGAAAAGAAAAAGGAGAAGAGGAAAAAAGGAAAAAAGTTCGTTAAGTCTTTAGGCTTACATTTTTGTCTCTCGTACAACAAAGGTATCTTCAATAAGTATAAGGAACACTATAAAACTGCATTGGAAAATTAAGTACCTTTACTCGGAGCCTTATAAAAATAACCCGAATAACATAAATATCTACAATAGTAATAATAGCCAAAATATTTATAATAATAATCACAATAATAACAATAATAATAATAATAATAATAATAATAATAATACCGTGCTAAAATTGCTGTCTTAGATATTATGACTGAAAAATGGCATGGAAAACCTCTCAATGGCAAATACCCAAAGAAAGCGAATAATGCAGATATTGACAAAGCCCTTACCCATCAATGGCTAATGACCTCTGGCTTGAAATCAGAAACAGAGGGGTTTATCATAGCAGCCCAAGATCAATGCCTACCTACAAAGAACTACCAGGCCAACATATTAAAGAACGGCAACTCCCCATTATGTCGTATATGCCAACAACAAAATGAGACGATCGATCATGTTGTCTCCATGTGCAGTCTGCTTGCGCCTACAGAGTATCTCAACAGGCATGATAGAGCTGCACAATATATTCACTGGGTAATATGCAAAAACCTGGACTTGCCCCATGATAAAAACTGGTGGGAACACAAACCACCCCCAGTACTTGTAAATGATCACATCGCACTCCTCTGGAACTTCACCATTCAAACTGACAGAAAGATAGACGCAAATAGGCCATACATCATACTGAAAGACTTCAGACAAAAATCATGCCTCCTCATTGATATGACTGTCCCAATCGATATAAACGTATCTGTCAAGACCTACCAAAAACTGAGCAAATATAAAGATCTTGAAATAGAAATTAGCAAAATGTGGAATCTGAAGACGAAAACAATACCTATTGTCATAGGTGCCCTGGGAATGACAGCGAAACGGGCTGATTACTACCTAGCTCAGATACCAGGAAACCCCAAAATGGCTGAAGTTCAAAAGATAGTGCTCATGGGAACTGCCCATATCCTACGTAAAATACTGTCTATGTGATCTCAAATTTTAAAACAAACACGTAATTTTCTTATGGTTTCTTAAACATTCACTAGAACAAAACTGTACAAATCCAAATATATGGTACCCTAGGCATAGCACCTACATGAACTTCTAACTTGTCTCTTGAGGTCTCTGGGTAAGACTTGGATCCAACTTGTACAAATGCAAAACAAAAGTCAAACATAAGATAATAATAATAATAATAACAATAATAGTCGTAATAATAAAAATAGTAGGAAGAACAATAAGATTCATAATAATATTAAGGACCTTTGTGATTTGACGGGCAACATTTTTATATGTAGTGTTTTTGGTACCGAAACACTTTCAAACTTCGTATACTTGTATATTTTGTGGTATAGAACAGATAATAAATTTTGTATTCGAAGTTATTTCACGTTAAAAATTGTCTTATTTCGATAATTACAACTAATCACTGACGTCTATTCAGTTGAATACAGTAACTGCTGTGACGGTGTATATGGTATTAATCCCCGTTAGTTCTGACATTTCCGATTAACTAGACTGTTCGTAAACAAAGGGGAAAATCCATCAAAATACTTGAATATTGCCTGCACTTGTTATTGGAGCTACCAGAATTATTAATGCACCTCCACCAAGTGCTTCATTTCCTAGAAATAGCAGCCAAATCTTCTTCAAATCAAACTCTAGTTTAGGGTTAGGGTTCGGGTTTTAGAGTTAGGGTTAGGGTTGGGGTTGGGGTTAGGGTTAGGGTTATGAGTGAGGATATGGGGAAAATATACACACACAGCGTAATTTAGTATATAAACAATATATGCGTATAAATTACGATTAAACCGGATGAAATATGTCACAGGGAATAACATTTTTATGACCGGAGAGCACTGACTGTATTCAGCTGAATAGACGTCAGTGATTGGTTGAAATTACAGAAATACGACAACTTTAACATGAAATAACTTGCGATGTACATTTTTTTGTTAAGAAGGCTAAGAGAAAAAGTTGTTTTGTATGACACATTCTACCAGTGTCCCAAGTTTGAAAGTGTTTCGTTAAGAAAACAAGTGTTGCCCGTCAAATCACAAAGATCCAGTATTAATAATATTAGCTATAATAACGATAATAATACTAATAATGGTAATGATAATAATAATAAGGATAATAATAATAACAATAAAAAAAAAATAATACACCTAAAGGAGCCAATAAAGTCCCTGTTAGCAATTATAATACCAAAGTAAATAAAATAAATAAATCGAATAGGAACAACCCTACCAAAGCTGATAGCAATAGCAATAAAAATAACAATAGAAAGAATAAGAATAATTATAACCATAAATTTACGATCTACAACAATACTGAGGGCAGTTTTTACACCAAAAACAAAAATATTAAGAATAACAAGTGGAATAAAGATAATACACTTAGTCGCGTTAAAGAAGAGATGTGGGTTCGACTCCCATGCGGATAGGAAAGCCTTCTTTTTACTGTCGAGGGCTTATATGCCCCTTTATTAGATTATTTTAGTTATTGCACGGTGATCGCCATAAGGTTTAAGCTTATTTACAAATAAACTTATTATTTACATGATGGTAAACTCAGCGCCGTATAAAAAAACAAAAAACATTCGCACCGAAAGCATATAGAAAGTTTGTTTACAGACACGAAGTTCTGAAATTTGACATAAATTGGGAGGCTGATTCGCTGGTGTAAAGGTAACACGGACGCTTTAACAAAGAGATGTGGGATCGACTTACACGCGGATGGGAAAGCCTTCCTTTTTCTTGTTGAGGGCTTATATGCCCCTTTATTAGACTATTTTTCTTAGCCATTGCGCGGTGATCGCCATAAGCTTTAAGTTTATATAAAAATACCATTATTATTATTTACTTATATGTATATATATCTTATATATATATATTTCATATGTATATCTTATATATATCTTTCACACATAAATATATGTATATATATATATCTTATATATATATTTCATATAAATATATATTTAACATATATATATTTTATATATACATATGTATATACACACACACACATATATATATATATATATATTTCATCGACGCCAGGACTTATTCTTCGTAAGCCTAGTAATTATTCTATCGGTCTCTTTTGCCAAACTGCTAGGTTACAGGGACGTAAACATACCACCGTCGGTTGTCAAGCAATGTTGGGGGGACAAATACAGACAGACATACATATATATGTATATATATATATACATATATATATATATATATATATGTATCTTATACATATATATATATATATATATATTGTTACGAACGCCCGCACGCGAAGCACCTTAACACCGAAGAGGGGACCCGCGCACGCGCGAACGTTCAACACTCAGTGAGCTAGCAAATTCGTCCGTCGGTCACCTGACCGATAATAAAGCCCCGGCTGGAGCACGTAACGAAGAACAACACAGGCAAAAGGAGGGGAGGAAGAAACAACACGAAGACCATGCGTTGGGTAACCTTTTTTTTTTACATAACATCAAAAGCATGAGAATAAAGCATTACATAAACATGAGAATACATTTCGAAACATTACATAACAGTTCAATAGCATATAATGGTATGACATTGCGTGAACATAATCAAGGGTTCGCAATCATTAAGTCCATCAAAAGTTCTTTCTTTCTTTGTTTTCTCTTTTCAGTTACACATGTAAAAGTTCTTTCTCTCTCAAGTTAACAGTCTTTTTCTTTAAACATCAAACAAATACATTTTTTGGAAGAATATTTGTAACAAACCTTTACTGTACTCAATTCGTTTCTTTCACAAAACTCACTATAATCCAAGAGGTAAACAACTGACTACTGCCATCGCATTTGGCTGCCAGTATCCCATCTCTCTGTCCCTCTCTCTCTCTGGGACTCTATACATTTCTGCTGACCATAGCTTTCTCTGTCAGACTTATTCTTCATCTTCTTTCTGCTGACCATAGCTTTCTCTGTCAGACTTATTCTTCATCTTCTTTCTGTTGACCATAGCTTTCTCTGTCAGACTTATTGTTCATCTTCTTTCTGCTGACCATAGCTTTCTCTGTCAGACTTATTCTTCATCTTCTTTCTGCTGACCATAGCTTTCTCTCAGTCAGACTTATTCTTCATCTTCACTTCATCTCCTCGACTCGCCCCATCTCAACGGCCAAACTGCTGTCTCCCAACCGCTCCGGCTGGCTGCTACAACACAACTACCTCTGCCGGCTGCCAGAACTCCACTGGCCAAAATTCTCTGCTAACTGCTTTTGCCGCCAATTTCTGTTCTCCTATTCATCCCAAATACCACAGCTCATTGTGCTACTTTACCCCCTGCCAAGATGGGTCGTTCGGTAAAATTCCTATGCTGCCTTTTTGAACTTTCGCTGACCGGAAAGGGGCAGCTACGCTAAAAATAGCTGTGGTTGCCGACAAGACAAAGGAAATACCACCTTCCCCAACTGACTAGAGTACGGGTTCAAAACCCAGCCCGGGAGATAGGGATATAGTGCTAATTGCATCTTCGGTCGTCGCATCAATATATATATATATATATATATATATATATATATATATATATATATATATATATATCTTCTCTTCAATTTTCCCCCCTCTCGTTCTTCCTCTGTTTACTCCCTACGTATCTCTCTTTACCCCTCTCGTTCTTCCTCTGTTACTACTACGTATCTCCTTTCCCCCCTTCGTACTTCCTCTCTTCCACTTTTCCTCCCGTTGCTCACCTATTCTACTTCCTCCCTTTGTTTCTCCCTCTACCACTCTCTCTCTCTCTTCCCCTTACACCGGCATGGTCACATGCTTCCGGTCAATAATCCTTTTCTTCCTTGGCTATCGCCGAGCAAACACGCGAACTTACTTCGTCCCCACTTTCAAGTTCGTGCCTCACAGCGTTCATACAAATAATTTTTCCCGTCTGGCCGTATAGCCTTTTCTGTCTTGTTTTTTTTGCCCGCCACTACATTCCTCCATGGCAAGGTTTAATTTGTGTATACAAATTTAATTTGCGGTCCATGGGAAGAGCCGTTTTAGCGATGCGTCCTGCCCAGCTCTTCGAAACGCCGGTGTTAAAACGGGGGTAGCTGATGAGGAAGAATGTTCTCTATGTGGCTTGTGTGTTTTCTCGTCTACGTTTTGGTTGCAATGTCCTGTACCCAGATATGCACCTATACATACAGGTGGATGTCGGTATGCACATACCTGTACGTATATATGCATATACTCATTTACTATTTGTTTATATATATATATATATATATATATATATATATATATATATATATTATATATATTTTATATACATATATCTTATATATGTTTATGTGTGTGTGTGTTTGTGTGTGTTTAAAGGCAGTGCTCCAGCATGGCCGCAGTCAAATGATTGAAACAAAACAATAAAATAATATAAATATATATATATATATATATATATATATATATATATATCTTTATATATATATATATCTTTATATATATATATATATATATATATATATATATATATATATATATATATATATATATATATATATATATATATATATATATATATATATATATATATATATATATATATATATATATATATATATATGTGTGTGTGTGTGTATCGATATATCTTTATATATATATATATATATATATATATATATATATATATATACAAGAAATGAGGGCAGAGAATCGTCAATTAATAATAGAATTAACAATTAACAATTTTGCCAAGTAGTTCAGTATGAAAAAAAACCCCATCGGTAAGACCATTTATCATCATAAATATAAGGGATTAGCAATTGAGTTGCTTCTCCAACATACTGAAAATTTAGAAATAGCAGTCAAAGAACTACTGATTCTAAACTACAAATTTTTCTCTAAAGCGGATGGCGATATTTATGGCACACATAGAACAAAAAACCGGAGGGAAAAGCACAAACAGAACAAGCCTTTAGTTAATTGGGTACGAATCGTTTCATGGTTAAGTGAATGAAAATTTCACTATTCCAATCTTCAGCCCAAATATTCTGATAAATTTGAAAGTGTCTCTAAAAAAATTCACGGTAATCCTTGGCCATGCGACACCAAAAATCAACGATAAGAAAGGCACTTACGAATTCATCGGCTAGCGAGTTCAGGCATCCCACCCCAAAGAAATCCATTCCATGTGCGTCACAAATAGTCCCGTATGAAAAGAAGTCCCGTGTGGAGGGATTACGGTTTAACCATCTAACTTAGAGATATCAAATATAAAATATACAAGAAATGAGGGCAGGGAATCGTCAATTAATAATAGAATTAACAATTAACAATTTTGCCAATTAGTTCAGTATGAAAAAACCTTTATGGCCAAAAATTACCGTGAATTTTTTAGAGACACTTTCAAATTTATCAGAATATTTGGGCTGAAGATTGGAATAGTGAAATTTTCATTCACTTAACCATGAAACGATTCGTACCCAATTAACTAAAGGCTTGTTCTGTTTGTGCTTTTCCCTCCGGTTTTTTGTTCTATGTGTGCCATAAATATCGCCATCCGCTTTAGAGAAAAATTTGTAGTTTAGAATCAGTAGTTCTTTGACTGCTATTTCTAAATTTTCAGTATGTTGGAGAAGCAACTCAATTGCTAATCCCTTATATTTATGATGATAAATGGTCTTACCGATGGGGTTTTTTTTCATACTGAACTACTTGGCAAAATTGTTAATTGTTAATTCTATTATTAATTGACGATTCCCTGCCCTCATTTCTTGTATATTTTATATTTGATATCTCTAAGTTAGATGGTTAAACCGTAATCCCTCCACACGGGACTTCTTTTCATACGGGACTATTTGTGACGCACATGGAATGGATTTCTTTGGGGTGGGACGCCTGAACTCGCTAGCCGATGAATTCGTAAGTGCCTTTCTTATCGTTGATTTTTGGTGTCGCATGGCCAAGGATTACCGTGAATTTCTTTAGAGACACTTTCAAATTTATCAGAATATTTGGGCTGAAGATTGGAATAGTGAAATTTTCATTCACTTAACCATGAAACGATTCGTACCCAATTAACTAAAGGCTTGTTTTGTTTGTGCTTTTCCCTCCGGTTTTTTGTTCTATGTGTGCCATAAATATCGCCATCCGCTTTAGAGAAAAAATTGTAGTTTAGAATCAGTAGTTCTTTGACTGCTATTTCTAAATTTTCAGTATGTTGGAGAAGCAACTCAATTGCTAATCCCTTATATTTATGATGATAAATGGTCTTACCGATGGGGTTTTTTTTCATACTGAACTACTTGGCAAAATTGTTAATTGTTAATTCTATTATTAATTGACGATTCCCTGCCCTCATTTCTTGTATATTTTATATTTGATATCTCTAAGTTAGATGGTTAAACCGTAATCCCTCCACACGGGACTTCTTTTCATACGGGACTATTTGTGACGCACATGGAATGGATTTCTTTGGGGTGGGATGCCTGAACTCGCTAGCCGATGAATTCGTAAGTGCCTTTCTTATCGTTGATTTTTGGTGTCGCATGGCCAAGGATTACCGTGAATTTTTTTAGAGACACTTTCAAATTTATCAGAATATTTGGGCTGAAGATTGGAATAATGAAATTTTCATTCACTTTACCATGAAACGATTCGTACCCAATTAACTAAAGGCTTGTTTTGTTTGTGCTTTTCCCTCCGGTTTTTTGTTCTATGTGTGCCATAAATATCGCCATCCGCTTTAGAGAAAAATTTGTAGTTTAGAATCAGTAGTTCTTTGACTGCTATTTCTAAATTTTCAGTATGTTGGAGAAGCAACTCAATTGCTAATCCCTTATATTTATGATATATATATATATATATATATATATATATATATATATATATATATATATATATATATATATATATATATATATATTTATATACATATACACACATATGTATGTATGTATGTATGTGTGTGTGTGCGTATGTTTGTGTGTGATGTATGTGTGTGTGTGCGTATGTTTGTGTGTGTGTGTGTGTGTGTGTGTGTGTGTGTGTGTGTGGCAGGGAATGATTAACGAGATGTAAATGTTGTGGAGTAGCTTTGCTCATGTAACTGGATTTGCAGGAACTCTAAATATAGTAGTGGTATTGTTATAAATCACAAGTTAGCCTTATGTAACTGAATTTGTAGGAACTATAAATATACTTGCTGTGATTGTATGCTCGTAGTGCTTGTATACCCGTAGTGCTTGTATGAATTACAACGCTCAGGATCTGGAGAGCTTTCTTTTACCGGGAGCAAGAAATGTTGTTGGAAACGATATCTTCTTTAACTTACATTGCTATGTTGAAGTTCTATGGGTTCATATCATTCTGTTTTGTATTATTTTCTGTATTATATTGGCTTATTCGTCAGTAGTGTAACAAAGCTAACATAAAAGAGACCCAACTAGGGAACCTCTACGCTGCCACCGAACCTGCCAAAAAATAGTAGCTAAATCCTACTTATACGATATTTGACTATCTTAAAAGGGAATGATATTGTCGCAGATGTACTGTTCAGATAAAGACAGGATGATCATGGATTGACCATCAGGTCTGTTATGGGACTAAACAACAGCGATGACATAAAGATGACCTTTTCCTAGAAAAGTATTATTTATAAATGGATGGTGACGATTATTCGCCAGCGAGAGATAAGTTTCCAATTAGAGAAAAGCATTGTTTGGTTCGAAGTCCACGTTAAAGACAATCCCATTCGAATATGCAACTAATATATAACGATATGCAGCTTAACAGTGCTACAGAAGTTGTTTATGGAGTTTAGGTACCCAGTATTTAGTGCTATGAAAGTTGTTCATGAAGTTTAGGTACCCAGTATTTAGTGCTATGAAAGTTGTTCATGAAGTTTAGATACCCAGTATTTAGTGCTATGAAAGTTGATCATGAAGTTTAGATATTCAGTGAATAAATTTAGTGGTTAAAAAATTTTTTTCCCATTACGAAAAGAATGTGACAATGTATCAGCTAATGGCTGCATATGCTTCATTGAAAACCAATCTAACAACTGTATTTTAAATAATATAGTGTTTCTCTCCTTCGTAAATGAATTCATTTCAATAATATTACATCGCCAGGGAAATTTTTTTATTGATTTTTCTATTTTCCAATTTGTTATTCTAAAACTGATGAAACCCGAGATACACTAATAAAGTTTGCCTGGTAGGTCTAGAAGAAAATCGAAAAAAAAAAAAGAAAAAAATTACATTGAAAATTTAAAACGCTTTCTCTTAGAAAAAATGACATTTGAATAAGAGTTAATAAAAAATAACATTCAATTTTAATTTCTTCGATTTCAGTTCCAATATCACTCTCCTCCTCCCATCCACCACTCCAAGGTATACCACATTTAATGAAACAGCAAAAACAATATATAACAGATGGATGTTTCATTAGCTTACAATACCGAGTTCAAATTCTTCCGCAGGTGACTGGAAGGGAGAAAGTTACCAAAAGTAATATATTATTCATTAACTATTGGGCGGCGAGCTTGCAGAGTCGTTTGCACGCTGGATAAAATGCTCTGCGGTATTTCAACTATCTTTATGTTCTGAGTACAAATTCCGCCGAAGTCGACTTTACCTTTCATCCTTTGGAGGTTGATAAGATAAGTATCAGTTGAGCACCGGGATCGATGTAATCGACTTAGCCTCTTCTCCAAAATTTTTAGCTTTGTGCCGTAACCATAGGGCGGCGAGCTGGCAGAAACGTTAGCATGCCAGGCGAAATGCTTAACGGTATTTCGTCTCCGTGAGTTTACTGGTCGGACGTGTTATTACTCGCTGCGATTTTTTTGAGTATAACGCCACTATTGTTTGGTGGGCGTTGCTGAGATGGAGAAAACGCAGACGTATGCAGCAGCGACGGGGAGTCGAGCTTCCGTCGTCCCAGGCCTGCTGAAGCAATATGAAATACATTGGAATGAAGACATGGCCGAGAAGGTTGGAAAATATAAAGAAATGATAAAGAAGGAGGGGCCAAACGTAAAATTGACCCCATCAGAGGACGAAAAGACGAAAATGGAAATTGGAGTGGTGGAATATAAATCATTTTCAAGGAAAAATAAAAGAATAGAGAGTGCAACGAAGGAAGAGGTGGAGGAATGTTTGAAGGAATTGCAAGAAGATGTGTCGTTTTTTACAAGAGGCAAGACATACACGTCTGTAGAGATCACATTTGTATCGGAGGAGGCAGCAAAGAAATACGCCAAAAAGACGTTAACTAAAGGAAATTGGATGCTCTTTCCTAATAAGTTGGATAGACGTCCAAGGGATCTTAACACTGTCCACTGAAATAGAGAGAAATTTCCTATGATAAGGATGAGCTGACCATGTACATAAATAATAATTTTCCCAAACTTCTATCTGATCAACGTCGTGCATATTCCACTGTCATAAAAAGTATTAACAATAAAACAGGAGGACTTTATTTCTTAGATGCTCCAGAAGGTACTGGAAAACATTTGTAAACTCCTCCTGGCTAAAGTTCGTCAAGAAAATACAATAGCGTTAGCTACTGCTTCTTCTGGGATTGCAGCAACATTACTACCCGGAGGTCGGACTGCCTATTCAACATTCAAGTTACCTTTAGATTTATCTAACAAACAAGATCCTGTTTGAAATATATCTAAACATTCTGCAATGGGTGAGCTAATATAAAGATGTCACTTAATTGTTTGGGACGAATGTACTATGGCCCACAAGAAAGCTTTTGCCAGAACATTACGAGACATTAGAAATTGCAATTCTATGATAGGAAATATACAGTATTATTGTTAGGAGACAACCCGACAAACACTACCAGTTGTTTCAAGAGGAACAAAAGTGGATGAGCTCAATGCTTCAATATTATGGCATCATGTGAAAACACTTCAACTTTTAACAAATATGATATCGAGGCTTTCAAGACATCAATCAGTAAACAAACAGAACTTCATGTGTAAAAATGATCTTTTTTCTACTTCAATTATTACATGCTTTTCTCTTATAAAGATATTATACCATTGCTATTACTATATAGATAAAGAAAATAGCACATACAACAAACTCATTCTTTTCTACTCTAGGCACAAGGCCCGAAATTTTTTGGGATGGAGCCAGTCGATTAGATCGACTCCAGTACGCAACTGGTACTTAATTTGTTGACCCTGAAAGGATGAAAGGCAAAGTCGACCTCGGCGGAATTTGAACTCAGAACATAAAGACAGACAAAATACCACTAAGCACTTCGCCCGGCATGCTAACGTTTCTGGCAGCTCACCGACTTACAACTCACTTATTATTGTCATATCGTAAACAAACACAAGCTTATGTGTGATATTGGTCTTTCTTCTACTTCAATTATTAAATGGTTTTCTCTTATAAAAATACACACATACAGGAGTAAATTATAGATATAATAATACTTTCAATGTGGCTCCAGATAAACAGTAAAAGTAATTGCTCGATCAACGACGGGTTTTACTGCAACTTCTTACTATTTTCTGTTGGAATTAGAAGTCTTTGCGAGGAGGAGGAGGAGGAGGAGGAGGTACTTCGCCTTTCTGTTTTTATTATGTTAAAAGTTCAATCATGTGACGTCTTTACGTTCCTTTCATAATCAGATACTCAATCCCATATTTTACCTTTTCTCTCCTCCGCTTCCCCTTCCCTCACTCACTAACTCGGTCACTCTCCCTCACCCTCTTTCTCTTTTTCTTTCTCTCTTTTTGTTATATTTCAATAAGAAATACGGTTACATAATTATAAGTATCCGATTTCCTTCTCAGTAATAATCTGACGTAGCTTATAACAATATTGAATCATAATAGACAGCCAAATGTCAACCTTTCCACCCCTTTCTCTCTATTACACACACACGCACACGTACAAACTCTCTCTCTCTCTCTCACACACACGCACACACACACACATACACACACACTCTCTCTCTCTCTCTCCCCCCCTCTCTCTCTCCCCCCCTCTCTCTCTCCCCCTCTCTCTCCCCCTCTCTCTCCCCCTCTCTCTCTCCCCCTCTCTCTCCCCCTCTCTCCCCCCTCTCTCTCCCCCTCTCCCCCTCCCCCCCTCTCTCTCCCCCTCTCCCCCCTCTCTCCCCTCTCTCTCTCCCCCTCTCTCTCTCCCCCTCTCTCTCCCCCTCTCTCTCTCCCCCTCTCTCTCCTCCTCTCTCCCCTCTCTCCCCTCTCTCTCCCCCTCTCCCCCCTCTCTCTCTCCCCTCTCTCTCCCCCTCTCCCCCCTCTCTCTCCCCCTCTCTCCCCCTCTCTCTACCCCCTCTCTGTGTGCTCGTGTGCTTTATAATCCATCAATGCCTCTAAGCTTCTATTCAGGTTACGAATACTTAATTTCCTTTCTACGTATGACTGTGATTAGATAGCAATTATCTGATCACTGTACATTTCAAAAACGTGTATGAACTATTTCATTTAATCTAACCTTTCGTAATAAACAACAAACTACTTTATTTATTTATTCATTTATTTATTTATTTCTGATTCATATATGTATACACACATATGTCTGTACACGCGCGCACACACACACACACACACACACACACATATATATGTAAGTACATATATATATATATATGCATATAAATGTATACATGTGTGTACATGTGTGTATATATATTTATATATATATATACATAATATATACATACACATGTGTATATAATATGTATTTATTTATATATATGTGTGTGTATGTATGTATGTGTGTATGTATGTGTATGTGCGTGCGCGCGCGTGTATAAGTCTATGTATGCAAATGTCTGGTAGCTCAAAGGTCCTGATGAGTGACGGCAACAAAATCAGCCGCTCTTCTCTTACCTAACAGCAACAACAACGAGACGGTCAGGGTACAGCAGTGTGCACTTGTCGTTCATCACACTTACTTGTAACGCTTGTTTACTTAATCCCGTCAAGTAACGATTATATAACCAACATAGGCAGTCACCTTTTGGTTTCTGTGTCTAAGCTTTAAGCTTTTGTACTAAACTTTACACTCACCCATTTACATCACAAACTTAGGAGGATATTTGCTCGTTATTTTACCCCGGCTTTTTACTACCATACATCCCTATATCTCATTATCACAAGCCAACGAGAGATCCACAATGCGGTCATTTGATTTATTAGAAATAGCAGCCAAACTTCTTTCACATCATTACATAAAAATAGACAGGCACATAATCCGGATAATATCTGCATAGATGTAAAATATTTCATTCGACGGACTAAACTGCGGGCACTTTTTCCCCCCATTATACGACAGAGTAATTAAATCTCGGACCATCGATTGTTTGAAAGACTTCAGTCGGCGTATGTCAAACTGGAAACCTACCTCCGGCCAGGTAAACTATGATGTCCATGATTCGCTCCGACTTTCACAAGCGTCCAAAGACGTCTTATCATGTTTCCTCTGGAATTCCGAACATTCTGTCATCTATAACACAGTGTTATCAAACCGGTGGATAACGACGGTGCTTGCCTGCTATCGTGTGCAACGTAACTCTACAGGAACGAAGTACTCAGTTAGCTAAATAATCACCATCAATTCAAACGAACAAAACAAAATAAACTGCACACACCGTAACTCAAAGCTCGTCCCATCATGGATACAAGTTCACCTTCTCTTCTCTATTTCCGCCCACATCATTGAAACATCACGAATCTCTTCCCCAAACTTGCGTTAACCTAACAATCCCAGCCACCTCATCAACTCTGTTTGCAATTTTTCCCCACCAAATTTATCTCCAGCTTATATTGCCCTTGGTCGTCAACTCTATCAACCGAACTTCTTTCACAACTTCTATCAACCAAAATGCATGATACCATCCATGCACTTCACTTTTTCAAACCCTAGACACAGCCGCGTAGTGTGGAGTGTGTGAACTACATTGGATGGCTACTTGATAATCGTGTGTTTACTATAGTTGAAGGAATGTTACATTTAAGGAAGAAGGCGACCAAAACTCTGCGACACGACCCAGACATTCCAAACTCCTTTTCACGACGGATATAAAACCTCTCTAACAACATCATTCTCCATGACGATGAATTCGTAACCACTGAGCTCTTTTTCGGCCGCTGCATCACACATACTCACCTCACTATTGTCGTTTCTACCCTAAACTACGTTTTTTTCCCCTTTAGGTTCTAACATCATTTAATCGGAGCAATTTGAACACTAGGATGGGCTCACTATCATTAACTGTGGTTAATTTAAAACCTAATTTTTCGTCTATTACACTAGGCTCACATCTGAATTATATGAGGATTATAACAACAAATGTATCAGCTTCGCTTCGCCAAAGACTAGCTTACCTCCTTCATATTTTCTGTTCATACTTACCATTCGGAATTGGAATTCTTTCTTAACATTTTGGATACCAATTTTGAAAATATCTCTTTTTCCATCGAACCTAACCTCTCTATCGTCGTCTATTACAAATTAACTGGCGGCAACTCCAACTCCCTCTTTGATTTTTTTCTTCATCTTATCTAAGACAACTAAATCTTTCACTCCCAATTCTATTGACTCTGTCACTTCTTGAACAGTGGCCGTGACTTCAAAAGCCCCAGTGCACCATTAACCATCTTGGACGTAGCTCACTTCGGGTTCAGTTTATGAATCACCCCATTGCCTTTCTACTTTTCATTCCTTCGCTCGTCAAGCGCATTCTTTTCTCCTTCACGTCTAACTCATCTACTTAGCCATCTCACTGTAGCGTCCTCTGCAATTTCCGTAATTTTTTACAGTCCGCTCCTGTTATTGTTCTCATATTCTCTGAACCTCATCTCATCTTTAAACATGACAAACTGTATGATCTGGTCACGATCTCCTTTACTCCCAGCCACATCCAGCATAGAAGAAACATCCTATCTTTCTCCCTACCTGATGCAAGTTTATCCATTTATCTCCAGTGCCATTACTCAACGTAAAGCCTCAAGTCCACTGTCCATATTTCTGACTGTGCCGTCATTATAATGTTCTGTACATAGATAAAATCACTTGGAGTGGCTGTGGGAACATCATCTCGATGTCCACAATAACATATCGAACTTTCTGGATACTGTGGGTTGCCACTTTACCTCACCTGGCAATTTCCCAACCATCAACCTACAATGACTCATCAACTGAGAGAACAAAGGATAATTTATCTGATAACATTCACTCTCAGAAAAAAAGAAAGAACGTGATTTATCTATGGGTTCTAATTTCACCGAGGGACTTAAGATGTTTGTTTAATTAAAACAAA
>NC_142929.1:68670744-68690744 GCF_046866305.1 Octopus bimaculoides | reverse complement strand
ACTTACAAAAGGCACAGACACATTGAAAGACACGCATGCGTAGACACATATAATAGGAATACAGAATACAAAATGGCTGATATTTAGCAAGGTGAGACACACATAAGAAGGAAGGAAACAAAGGACCACTGATGAGGTCACAGAAGTGTGACGAAAGAACTCTGGCCGAAATAAGATTAAGATTAATGTAATATAAAGCTGAAGCAAATTAACACCAAATATACAGTGCGTGTGTTTTTATTGGCTAAACTGGCAATATGACCATCTCCAAGTACAACAACATATATATATATATATATATATATATATATATATATATATATATATATATATACATGTATTTATACATATAAATGTATGACGTATGTATATATTTCTGTGTATTTGTATGTGTGCATCTGTCTATCTATCTATCTACTCACACACACACACACACACACACACACACACACACACACACACACACACACACACACACACACACACACACACACACACACAGATGTCATGTGTTTACGATATATCGTTTTCTCTTTTTTCTTTACTTAATTGGCTTTCATTCATTAGGAAGACAATCCTGGTCTCTAAGAGACAATGCTCTTTCGCTGGTATTTCGACAACAATGAATCCACTCAAATGCTGAACTTTTGGAAAGTATTGCATGTTTTTTTATTGTGCAGCAACAGACAGGGTATATAGACTGAATTTAGATCAGATATTTTTGTTCTTCGTCAAGGTTACTGCACAAACATTACGAATTGTAAGCAAGAGCGTTTATGTATTTAGGGACGAATTTAGACTTAAAACCACCATTGTAAATTAGCTACAAATTTTGCATCAGCTGATCATGGGTATTTTCATTTCCCATGATATTTTGTTTGCATAACATTTAAATCAGTGAAGCTATTGACCTCCAGAAAAAAATTTAATTTTTTTCCATAGAGAAAAAAAATAGTAACATATTGTATGTAACGTGTGTAATGGAAGTCAAAAGTTAAATATTTCGACAGAGTTTCCAGCAATAAGTGCTTGGGAACTATTTCCTAAGTTCATAGGTCCATAGTATTTTTCATCTGTTACTTGTTTGAGTCATTGGGTTGCGGTTATGCTGAGGCACTGCCTTGGAGGGATTAGTCGAACAAACTGACTCCAGTACTTTCTTTTCAACCTATCAGGGCCATTTTTACTGATCCGTTAAGTTACAGGAAGTAAACCAACCAAAATCAGTTGTCAAACGGTGGTTAGGGACAAACACAAAGATACATACACACGCACATATATAGGACGAGCTTCCATACAATTTCAATCTAGCAAATTCATTCACGAGGCAAGGTGCTGCGCTGTGGGACAGATAAAACCTGAAACCAAGTTGTGGCAAAGCAAGCTTTTAACAACACAGCCATGACACTCTGAAATAATTTATTCAAGTCTGTGTCCTATTTCTCACGGAATAACAGATCTGGTTTTCTGGTATGCAAACATATTTACAGCGCAACATTATGTAGGCAAATAGCAAACATTGTTTTCTTGAGTACAACGTTGGAAGCCTATAAACTAGTACTGTGGGCAACTGTGAACAATGTAAACTGAGCACTGTGGCTGCCTCCAGCAACAGTCCCGGATTAACCCAGTAGTAACAGTAATATACACTCCATGACTCGCACTTTTAGCGGCTTCATGCTAAATACTTTATTACTATAGTAGTATATTTTCTTCTACTGTATGAACGACTGAGATTGATTTAGTAACGAGAGCTCTTCTGAAATCCAATACACCTTAAATTAATTAAATTATCATATGAATTGAATGGTAATATTAAATAGACAGGGTTTAGCCGGCGAGCTGGCACAATTGTTAGCACTCTGGACAAAATGCTTAGCGGCATTTCGTCCGTCTTTACGTTCTGAGAATAAATTCTGCCAAAGTCGACTTTGCTTTTCATTCATCGATGAAATAAGTACCATTTTAGACTTGAGGTCGATGTAATCCACATACGCCACTCCCCCGAAATTGCTGACCTTGTGCCAAAATCTGAAACAAATATTAAAGCATTTGTTTTTGGTCCTGCGTGCTATAGGATTGTTAGATCATGGGTGACTTGGTCTAGCCGACTAGAACAACACTCAAAATGTTTGTGAGTTTAATCTATCTTTAAAAACTTAGGGACATTAACAATTTACTCCCAACTGTGATTCACTCAACTGTACAGAAAATTGGTTAAACACATGCGACATCCAGTCTATCAGAATGTATAAGAAAGGAAAATTCGTATTAGTATACAGTTAATTTCAAAAACGTTATTTACAGACTATAAATCTGAGGGAATGTACCTCTTATGAGGTTGGTGCATTCATTGTCAAGTATAAAAATAAAGAAACGAAATAATGAAGCTGAGGAATGAATGGAATTGTTATATCAGCATACTAGGTTGTATAAATAAAAAAAAATCATGTAACTCAATATATTATATACATAATGGTATGCAGGCATATGAGTACATAATATCATTTGATGAATGATTAGGCTAAAGTAAAGAATAAATAGAACGTTATTTGAAGGACAGTCTGTTTAGACAGGCACTCAAACGTACGCCCCCACCCATATTTATATATATAAATTCAATAATAGGACGAATTCTTTTACAAGAATTTATCAAGTAGCTAGCGTGAAAAAACCTCATAAGGGAAAAAAATCCATCATTTATTCCCGAAATATATATTTATATTTATATAAGGGCATTACTATACAATAATGCCTCACGCTATGAGGGACTCTAAGGTCAGACTACCATAAAAAAGCACACTTTTACCGAACGCGAGGAAATGCAACTCTCAAAGTCAACCCCTTAAAAACAGACTAAATTATAAATCATGATTTCGTAGTTATTGTAGTATTATACAACCTCTACTCATCAGTATAATATGGTCAAGAGAAATAGAGGTAAACAGAAAATCAACATACCACTCGAACACCGTGTATCCAATATAGCATATAGAAGACTGTTCATCGCTATTCCCCTATGTAAGTGGCGGGAATTTCGAATCGCATCTCGGTAAATATGCTTTATTTCTCAGAATAAATTCAGTACTGAATATATTCTGGTAATATATTTAAATTCAATAATAGGACGAATTCTTTTACAAGAATTTATCAAGTAGCTAGAGTGAAAAAACCTCATAAGGGAAAAAATCCATCATTTATTCCCGAAATATATATTAATATTTATATAAGGGCATTACTATACAATAATGCCTCACGCTATGAGGGACTCTAAGGTCAGACTACCATAATAAAGCACAGTACTGAATTTATTCTGAGAAAAAAAGCATATTTACCGAGATGCAATTCGAAATTCCCGCCACTTACATAGGGGAATAGCGATGAACAGTCTTCTATATACTATATTGGATACACGATGTTCGAGTGGTATGTTGATTTTCTGTTTACCTCTATTTCTCTTGACCATATTATACTGATGAGTAGAGGTTGTATAATACTACAATAACTACGAAATCATGATTTATAATTTAGTCCGTTTTTAAGGGGTTGGCTTTGAGAGTTGCATTTCCTCGCGTTCGGTAAAAATGTGCTTTTTTATGGTAGTCTGACCTTAGAGTCCCTCATAGCGTGAGGCATTATTGTATAATAATGCCCTTATATATAAATATTAATATATATTTCGGGAATAAATGATGGATTTTTTCCCTTATGAGGTTTTTTCACGCTAGCTACTTGATAAATTCTTGTAAAAGAATTCGTCCTATTATTGAATTTATATATATATATATATAAATATGGGTGGGGGCGTACGTTTGAGTGCCTGTCTAAACAGACTGTCCTTCAAATAACGTTCTATTTATTCTTTACTTTAGCCTAATCATTCATCAAATGATATTATGTACTCATATGCCTGCATACCATTATGTATATAATATATTGAGTTACATGATTTTTTTAAATTTATACAACCTAGTATGCTGATATAACAATTCTATTCATTCCACAGCTTCATTCTTTCGTTTCTTTATTTTTATACTTGACAATGAATGCACCAACCTCATAAGAGGTACATTCCCTCAGATTTATAGTTTGTAAGTAACGTTTTTGAAATTAACCGTATACTAGTACAAATTTTCCTTTCTTATACATTCTGATAGACTGGATGTCGCATGTGTTTAACCAATTTTCTGTAAAGTTGAGTGAATCACAGTTGGGAGTAAATTGTTAATGTCCCTAAGTTTTTAAAGATAGATTAAACTCACAAACATTTTGAGTGTTGTTCTAGTCGGCTAGACCAAGTCACCCATGATCTAACAATCCTATAGCACGCAGGACCAAAAACAAATGCTTTAATATTTGTTTCAGATTTTGGCACAAGGTCAGCAATTTCGGGGGAGTGGCGTATGTGGATTACATCGACCTCAAGTCTAAAATGGTACTTATTTCATCGATGAATGAAAAGCAAAGTCGACTTTGGCAGAATTTATTCTCAGAACGTAAAGACGAACGAAATTCCGCTAAGCATTTTGTCCAGAGTGCTAACAATTGTGCCAGCTCGCCGGCTAAACCCTGTCTATTTAATATTACCATTCAATTCATATGATAATTTAATTAATTTAAGGTGTATTGGATTTCAGAAGAGCTCTCGTTACTAAATCAATCTCAGTCGTTCATACAGTAGAAGAAAATATACTACTATAGTAATAAAGTATTTAGCATGAAGTCGCTAAAAGTGCGAGTCATGGAGTGTATATTACTATTACTACTGGTTAAATCCGGGATTGTTGCTGGAGGCAGCCACAGTGCTCAGTTTACATTGTTCACAACTGCCCACAGTACTAGTTTATAGGCTTCCAACGTTGTACTCAAGAAAACAATGTTTGCTATTTGCCTACATAATGTTGCGCTGTAAATATGTTTGCATACCAGAAAACCAGATCTGTTATTCCGTGAGAAATAGGACACAGACTTGAATAAATTATTTCAGAGTGTCAGTCGCGCTTTGTTGTGTACGTATCTCGGTATTGACTAAGTATTTTAGCTATAACCTCTTTCTCGGTCGCTGCACACCGTACTACCAGGTCTACATAGAAACTAAATCTCTTATACACTTAATTACACATTACCAAAACCACTCAAACGTCACACTTCAGCATACTTTCGATTCTCTAAGAATATATACACGTACGTGAAAACAAACACTTAATACAATTGCATACAGGCATGGTGGATGTATATTTCAGTGAGTTACATACATGAATGCTTTTCCACAAGTATAAGTGAATTCATACATACATTCGTATGTGCATGATTTAGCATATGCAACAGCAAATGTATGTATGTATGCATGTATATATGCATGTATGTATGTATGTATGTATGTATGTATGTATGTATGTATGTGTGTGTGTATGTATGTATGTATGTATGTATGTATGTATGTATGTGTGTATGTATGTATGTACACCGGATATACTTTTCATTCATGCCTGTAGTCATCGGTGACTAATCTATATATATAAAAATGAGAATGTGTGTCTGTCTGTCTGTCTGTCTGTGTGTTTCCCTAAAACTCGAGAACTACACAACCAATTTCATTCAAATTTTACACATGTCCTACTTAGGGTTCCGGTTGTGTTTTAGTCAAAAAATTTTTTTAACTTCTTGCATAGTCCGAGCCCACAGCAACATCATATCTCCTCCACTATTTAAGTATTACGTGTTAAAAGTGAAACAAAAACACTCATGTCAAATACTTTCACTTTAAAAATGAAACTATTTCACTAACTGAAACAATCACATTTCGATACTGTAATGACAGATACTTTCACTTTAATGGGGTGTGTATATATATATATATATATATATATATATATATATATATATATATATATATATACAGAGAGAGAGAGAGAGAGAGAGAGAGAGAGAGAGAGAGAGAGAGAGAGAGAGAGAGAGAGAGAAAGAGAGAGAGAGAGAGAGAAAGAGAGAGAGAGAGATGTATATGTATACATATACATGTATATGTATACATATGTGTAGCTGTATATATATAGGTGTACATCTAATATGTACACATATATAAATGCATACAGATATCTATACATATATACACCCATACACACACACATATATATGCACACAAACACACACATTAGTCATTTGTTTTCTTATCCAAAACTACGTCAAAAGTATTGAATGGATCTTTATGAAATTTGGAAATTATATTCTTTGCATAACGGCCATAACCCCCATGAAAATTCATATATTTTTGATGTTGATGAAATTTTAACCATACAGATTACACACAAATAAAGTAATATTTCTAAATTTTTTTCTTCTTAGAAGTTACAAAGACCTCTTCATGGGGACTTCACACCCACAATTTAGTCATTTTTCCTAAGCAAAGACGAATACAGTTGTACCATTGGTAGCTATAGGGTCACCCGAACATAACAGATGAGCATTATTTGTAATTCAACGGTACAACAGTGTAAGACTATCCTTTCAGATATACTTACATTGTGATTTCTGCAATGTGGTGCATAAATTGTCAAGTAAATGAGACTCATCTTTGCCTCCACTGAGTCACTTGCAAAGTGATGAGTAAAATTATTTCGTTGCAGACCTCCTTTGAGTCTTTTTATTACCACTGCGACACATATAGTCCCCAGTTGGTAACATTGATTTCAAGGCCTTCCCAGATGAGTGACTGGTTGTTCTAAGACATTTATTGGTTGTAAATATTTTCTGCTCAGTTACCTATCGGTAGAGTGGTCATTTGCAAACTCCAGAGGCGACACTTTCATTTCCCTTTGCTCCAAACGTCACACATTGTTGTTTCTATTGAGTCATGCCCTTCCAATTCCTATAGATCCATAATGCATCTTAAAGCTGTACCTGTCACCTGTATGGTGAGGTATCCTACATTGGGGAGTAGTAACGACTAGGCTACGGTAGCTGACTGATTATCGTGATCATTCGTCTTTTGCTTTCCTGTAGCTTTGCTCTCTTTTACAAACCCAGTGAACATACATATATTTCCTATTTTAAAGAAATTCAAACCATACATATTACACACAAGTTAAAAAGATTCCCAACAATTAAACTTCTCTAGTTGACATTAATACACCCATCACCAATAGGGGCCTTAACTCCCACAATTTTCAGCTCCATGAGCTCCATTTTTCAGGAGCAAAATTCTTTTAAGGTCCATGTTGTGTCTTAAGCCCAAAAATTTTTTAACTTCCTGCATAGTTCGAGCCCACAGCAATATCTTATCTCCTCCACTATTTCAGTATTATGTGTCAAAAATGAAACAATAACATCACTCTACTGTAATGTCAGATACTTTCACTCTAACACTGAAACTATTCCACTATTTCAGTATTACCTGTCAAAAATGAAACAATAACATGTCGCTACTGTAATTTCAAATATTTTCACTTTAATATTTTCAATTTCATACTGAAACTATTAAAGTGAGACTATACTCTCACATATATACAGGCATACTATAAGACCCAAGTAAAAACATTCCCAACAATTCAACTTCTCTGGTTGACATTAACACCCTCACCCCCAGTAGGGGCCTTCATTCCCACATTTTAGAGCTCTATGAGCTCCATTTTGCAGAAGCAAAATCTTTTTTACAGGTTCCAGAAGACTGAAATTTTGGAATATGCGCATAAAGATCAATAGTATGGGATACATGTCTCATGATTAGAATTTCTTTAGGGTGTGTAAAGAGGGAAAGAACCCTCATGTGCAATTTTGATGAAATTCGAATCATATGTATTCCAGTTCCTTACAGAAAATATAACAGAAAAGTCTCATTTTTCAATTGCATGTAACACGGGCAACGCCGGGTATCTCTGCTAGTATCCGTTATAAAATGTTTTCATAATAACCTGAAAATATTTGGGTTTGGCAATACAATGTGAAAGTATTGATATATAGTATGCAGAGTCATTGAATCTGAAGGAAATGTAAGGATATCCAAAACCTTTAAAATATTTGTATTGTTGATATTGTTGTTTAAAGCAGAAGTATTCTACTCTGGTCGAGTAAACCGATAATCAAATCCAATACACTTTTAATTAAACAAATTACAATAATTAAATACTCAAATTGTATGGCAATGTTATTGCTGAAAAGAAAACCTAACCAGGTTTTTATTTTCAGCAATAATTACCTTAGTCTACGTTGTCTAATTTGTTTTATTTCATAAAAGCAGGGTATGTTCAGGAGTCGATTTCATTGCTATTTCCAACAGGTAGAGCGAACATATTGGAAGTCTTCCCTTGATTTGAATTCTCTTATCTGAACACACATTAGCATGATATAAGCAAACATCGATTTCCCGCATGAGTTCAAGGCCAGATATTTAGAGTCGATTGGTACATTGTCTTGTATGTATTTCTTTAATCCCTGAAAGATGAGATCAAAGTCAATTTCAGCAGTATTTGAGCTCGAAAACACAAATGTTCATATCAATACTCTGACGCGAAAACCTTGAAGTGTTACATATACACGTTACATTTGGTAGACGGCTACAACATACCAACCCAAAGCATAACATTAGCCGTTACACATATAACCCGAAGCCTATACATTCCGTATGTGAAGTCCTCTTTGCTCTCATTTCTCTATGGTCTTTAAGGTAAGCTCTAATCGTGTTCTAGATTGATGCGATCAATTATATTGCTCACCTACTAACGGGGAATCTTGCAACAATATCCAGGCTATGAGAACCATGCATAGAGCTTGTCAGAAACAGACCAACTACATATCACGAAAACATACAATAAAAAGTATATGCTAGGAAAGTAAAGCCGATGTCAATATGCTGTTGGGGGTCTTCTCAAGTTAGAAGAGATATAAATTACGTCAAAAGATAAGATATAATACAAGCAACTTTGAAGACAAATATATAAGCTTTCAACAGCGGAATTTGCAAGCAGCTTTCAGTTACTAACTAGAATCTCTTCACTTCATTTTTGCTATTAATACCCTTAGAATGACATGAAACTCCCAATCTTATACCCATGTCCTATAAACGTATAGTCTAAGAGATATTGCTGTCTAAGTAAAAAATAAACATGTAACTCAAAGATCTACGGTTAAAAGTATTACATATATACATATGTATGTAATACACAGTGGAGTATTACACACACACACACACACACACACACACACACACACACACACACACACACACACACACACACACACACACACACACACACACGAACACACGCGCGTGTGTTAAACGGAGAAGCGGTGACGAGTGACCATTCTGTAAATAATAATCATAAGCTTGAAGCTTATAAGCGATCACCATGAATTGGCTAAAGAAAATAGTTTAATATTGGGGCATATAAGTCCTCGACGGAATAAAGCTGGTAAAACTCATATTAGCCACTCCAAAACACAAAGATTGTTAACTTCACTCGGGCATTTATTATTTGATGTCAATATTTTCATGGCACCAGTAACGACCTGGTCACTGATGCGGTTCAATTGCAATTGGTTTGAGGTGACTGTTGGTCTGCATATACAGGTTTCATGTCTATGAATAAATTTTCTTTCATCTATATAGGTCAGTCGTTCATAGTTGATGTTCATACAACCAAATACCGAGTGACCAACTATGAACACCCATCCAGAACAACTGACCTATATAGACAGAATTATATTCATAACTCTGAAACCTATATATGTCGACCTACAATCCCGCCTACAATAGGATGCAATGGAACCGTGTTAGTGACCAGGTCGCGGTTGGTGCGAGGAAACTTCTGTCAGCAAATAGTGAATGTTTAAGTAAAGGGGACGCACTTTATCTTTATTTGAATGGCTAATATGTTTCTTCCACGCAGTAATTGTTCTAGTTTCAATACACGGTTTCAGATCAAACCACTTGCCGGGCAAAAACATCTTACAAATGAATAAGCGCGCGCGCGCGCGCGCACACACACACACACACACACGCGCACACACACACACACACACACACACACACACACACACACACACACACACACACACACACTAATAATAAAAGATTAAAATTAATTAATTAATCAATCAATTAATTAATAATTAATAATTTTACCAAGCTTTTATAAGCTTTTTAGGTAAAATTATACAACTGTTCTGTAATTATAAGCATAATTATAATTAGGGGTCAGCTAATTGCTTCCCCACGTACCGAATTTAGAAATAGGAGTTAAAATTTCTTTTCTGCTACCATAAAGATCTCCCAGATAGTAACACACTTTTTTTTTTTTACGTAGGCAACGTAAAAGAAAAGTGTTACTATGTGGGAGATCTTTATGGTAGCAGAAAAGGAATTTTAACTCCTATTTCTGTTGCTTCACAGCGTTCAATTTACACATAATTTTTCACGTCTGGCCGTATAGCCTTTTCCGTTTGTTTTCCTGTCTTGTTTTCTTTTCCGTTTGTTTTCCTGTCTTGTTTTCTGTCCGCCACTACATTCCTCCATGGTACAAATTTAATTTGTGTATACAAATTTAATTTGTGGTCCGTGGGAAGAGCCATTTTAACGATGCGTCCTGCCCTACTCTTCGAAACGCCTGTGTTAGAATGGGGGCAGCTGATGAAGGAAAACGTTCTCTATGTGGCCTGTGTGTTTTCTGTACTCTGGTTATTATTATTTTTTGTCTACGTTTTTTTTGCAATGTCCTGTACCCAGATATGCACCTATATATACAGATAGATGTAGGTATGCACATACTTGTACGTATATATGCATATACTCATTTATTATTTGTTTTATATATATATATATATATATATATATATATATATATATATATATAATAATAATTTTCCCAGAGGATGTAGCAAGCGTTACCAATATAGCATAAGAACTTACCTTAGGAGATCATTAACTAGATTCCTTAAGGGTCGTTCTCACAGTTTATATTTATATTATAAGGTTTTTAAACTTTTAAATTTTCATATTCAAAAGAGACAGAGACTTCAAATTCGATATATCGATTTTGAAGTCTCTGTCTCTTTTGAATATGAAAATTTAAAAGTTTAAAAACCTAATAATATATATATATATATATATATATATATGTAGTTCATAAATGAGAATCAGATATTCTCCGTACAGAATACACTTTGTAGTGCTCAAGAGATTTAAACTTGAGCGGTATAGAAGTAAATGTAGGGATAAGCAAAGTTAGATCAATGTAAAGTATATTAAATACATAAAATACAAAAAGTGTATATATGTTTACATTCAAAAAGGTTAGACTTGCACAGAATACAAATGATATAGAAAATCAAAGGGATTGAAGAAAAGTATTACAAATTCAACAGCTGTTTCTGAGGGCTCGGTGGTCCAAAATAATGTTCGTAGATAGATTCTATCATAAAATGAGATGAGCTACCGCCTTCAGGGAAGAGATCTTACATTTGAGGTGTTAAAGGACTCCTTAGCAACCTTAAATCTCAAAATATTCCACAATCTTAAATCTCAAAATATTCCACATAGCCTATCTTGTTCCTTAGTAAGTGAAGCTCCTCCAAACAATGCAAACATCGGTATGTGTAAATTAATGTTTAAGAGAATCGTTAACCATTCTTCGATTTTACAACCCCTCATTACTAAATAGATTCTCAGAGTGGTTTTGTAAACACAAGTACCACTCATAATTCGTGCATTTTATTAAATCTATGTTGTCCTATAATTATAACTAATAATACTCAAATTTACAAAATTTAGCTAAGACAAGGTTAGCCTAGCAACTTACTACCTCAATAAATACCACTCCCCTATTAATCTTTCTCAAGTTGCTTATCCTTATATTTACTAGATACATACATACACACACACATACATACATACATACATACAACCGTGAAACGCTTAGTTTTAGAATGGTGGCAGCTGATGAAGGAAATGTTCTCTTTGTGGCCTGTGTGTTTTCCGTACTCTGTTTATCATTTTGTCCAGGTTTTTTTGCAACGTCCTGTACCCAGATATGCATCAATATACACATGTAGATGTAGGTATGTACATACATGTACGTATATATGCATATACTCATATATATATATTATATGTATATATATATATATATATGTATATATATATATATATATATATTTGATAAATAAATTCAAAAAGGGATAAAACTCTTTTACAAGAATTTTATCAAGAAGCCAGTGTGTAAAAAAATTCATAAGGGAAATTTCTATTCCCAAGAATATAATTATTCGTTTATATTTATATAGAGGGCATTATTACAGAAAATAATAACGCCACACAGTGGACTTCTCAAAATAACCACATTTAGTACCTAATGCGAGGAAAAAACAACCAACAGAAGACGACCAACTTTCTTTTAAATAAACTTAACTGTGTATCGGCCGATTTCGCGATTATTAAAATGAATCTAGATTTCGTTCATCAGCACAGTATCGTCCCAAAAATATATATAAATAAACAGAATTCTCACCTCACCAAAAACGAACACGCTACGTATCCGACAGAGTAAAGGGAATGAAGTTTATCTGTATATATCTTCATCAAAGAAGCGGGAATACTTCCGGGTTGCTTCTGGGTACCCATGTGGAGACAGGAATAAAAATTCAACATTGAATATATTCCGTGTATATATTTGATAAATAAATTCAAAAAGGGATAAAACTCTTTTACAAGAATTTTATCAAGAAGCCAGTGTGTAAAAAAATTCATAAGGGAAATTTCTATTCCCAAGAATATAATTATTCGTTTATATTTATATAAAGGGCATTATTACAGAAAATAATAACGCCACACAGTGGACTTCTCAAAATAACCACATTTAGTACCTAATGCGAGGAAAAAACAACCAACAGAAGACGACCAACTTTCTTTTAAATAAACTTAACTGTGTATCGGCCGATTTCGCGATTACTAGAATGAATCTAGATTTCGTTCATCAACACAGTATTGTCCCAAAAATATATATAAATAAACAGAATTCTCACCTCACCAAAAACGAACTTTTTACACACTGGCTTCTTGATAAAATTCTTGTAAAAGAGTTTTATCCCTTTTTGAATTTATTTATCAAATATATACACGGAATATATTCAATGTTGAATTTTTATTCCTGTCTCCACATGGGTACCCAGAAGCAACCCGGAAGTATTCCCGCTTCTTTGATGAAGATATATACAGATAAACTTCATTCCCTTTACTCTGTCGGATACGTAGTGTGTTCGTTTTTGGTGAGGTGAGAATTCTGTTTATTTATATATATTTTTGGGACAATACTGTGCTGATGAACGAAATCTAGATTCATTCTAGTAATCGCGAAATCGGCCGATACACAGTTAAGTTTATTTAAAAGAAAGTTGGTCGTCTTCTGTTGGTTGTTTTTTCCTCGCATTAGGTACTAAACGTGGTTATTTTGAGAAGTCCACTGTGTGGCGTTATTATTTTCTGTAATAATGCCCTTTATATATATATATATAGATATATATACATACCGTATATACTCGAATAATAGTCGATCTCATGTGAAAGTCGACCCGCCTATTTTTGGCCCCAAAATTGGGAATTTTCCATAGACCCGTATAAAAGTCGACCCTAGTATTTCAAGAACAACAGCACAACGTTTGTGGGTCAAGGTACCATATTATTCTGCACGTAGAAAATAGCACCGTTACAAATTAGTGTGGTTACCTTACTGTAACCTGCTCTATCGGTGGAATGCTTGGTGCTTATAATGGAATGTTCGGTGCTTATAGTAAAACACCATTTAATAGCGAACACTACACATCTGTTGATGGGTGCTACATCACCATTACTAAAATGTATGCACAGGATATGCTGCAAGCCTGCATACATCTTCAAGCACTATAATCACATGCGACATACACTCGTTATTTACATGGTGAGAAACGTGTTTCACTGACAGCATTACAGGCGAACACTGGCAAACGCCACTGTCTGAATTCGTACAAAGGCATGACTTTGGTAAGCCTAAAAACATTCAATTAATCGTTAGATCAGTGATTCCCACGCGAGCTTTATATTATTCTCATCTCCAAATAAAATAAACACATGCGTCACACGCTCGTCTGTGTATATGGTGAGAAACGTGTTTCAGAGACAACACTATCGGCGAACAACAGCATAGTTAATCGTTATGGCTCCTAAACTTTTTTTCGCCACGGGATCCTTTGATATTATTTTTTAAAACGTGGAACTCCTAATAACTTTCAAGGAACCCTGGGGTTTTGCAGAATACGCTTTGGGAATCCCTGCTCCAGATTAGCAACTCTACACCATATTATGGACATTTACTGGGAACTGCACATGACATCCTGCAAACTTTATTTTTCATTTCTGTGCGAAACAATATACACATAAAACACGACACACTGTTTACCTTATAAGAATCGTGTGGCGAACGCATACTACGAAATGGCAACTGATCGTGAACGTGAATACAATAGCACCTAGGCCGAAATACATTAACATTATATTATTGTTGTAAGTTTCATACTGATCTATTTTTTTATTACAACTCTTGTTTCATGGCATAACATAATTTGTACCGGTACTCCTTGCTTTAATGTTGGAATCGATTTGATGTGCAGCTTTTGACGATTCGTCCCATCTATGGAGCTGTATGGGAGTTAAATCGATAACTTTTATCAGAGAAAAAATGGGTTAAAATGCTATGGTAATTTAAACATTAAAAAAATAGGCGAGAAAACAGAGAGCAATGAAGGAATTTGGCATGAAAATTTTAAAATATCAGGCCAGAGTCGGTATTTTAAAAAATCAGGTCAGAGTTGGGACGTAATGTCTCTTTGCAGCTCAGCTGACCTCAGTTTCTGTATAGCACCCGTGGAATACAGTCGTATTGTTGAGGGTCTAAAATTTTACGTAAAAATGCCCCCCACCAGAAAAAACAAGTATACATTAGCATTTAAACTAAAAATTATTGAAGTCGCTGAGAAGATAAATATGTAGCAAGAGAATTTTGTGTTACAGAAAAATTTGTGAGAGACTGGAGAAAGATATCTAACAAACTTCAGACAATCCCAAAAAGAAAATGTGCTAACAAAGGAAAACCTAGCAAGTGGCCACAATTAGAGAAAAAAGTTGCAGAGTGGGTATTTGAAAATCGTCAAATGGAAAGTGTGTTACTTGTGAAGTCATCCGAATTAATGCAGGAAAGGAATCAAAGAAGGATGGAATTTCAGATTTTAAAGCAAGTGCTGGGTGGTACACTAGGTTCATGAGACATTATGACTTAGTTCTTTGGCAGAGAACTAAGATCGCACATAAGCTGCCTGCTGATCTATATGATAAGATAATAGAGTTTCATTGGTTTGTAATCAGAAATCAGCAGAAAGAGGGATATGCATTATCATGCATTGGGAACATGGACGAAACGCCTGTTACTCTTGACATGGAAGAGAATCGAATTGTGAATCAACAAGGAGATAAACAGTATTCATGAGAACCACTGGCCACGAGAAAAGTAAGGTTACTGTAGTTCTTTCATGTATGGCTGCTGGTACTAAATTAAAACCGATGGTTGTTTTTGAGAGAAAAACTGTGCCGAAGGAGAAATTTCCAAAAGGAATTGTCCTCCATGTGCATCCACAAGGATGGATGGATGAAAGTGGATGTAGAAAATGGATAAAGGAAGTTGGGCATTTACGACCTGGTGAACTACGAAAGGAAAATAGTTTGCTCACGTGAGATCAGTTTAGGGCACATCTAGTGAAGAATGTTGTTGATAGTCTCCAGTCACAAAATACTGATATAGTAATTCTCAGTGGGCTTACAAGTCTTTTGCAACCTTTAGACGTAAGTACCAATGAACCATTTAAGAACATGATGAGAATCTGGTGGAATAACTATATGAATGATGAAGAAAAAACTTACACGAAAAGAAGTAGTATGCGGACTCCATCACTGCCTCTGATCTGTGAATGGCTCGTTGATTCATGGAAGGAAATAGAAGTTGAAACTGTTCTCAGATCATTCAAGAAATGTGGAATTTCTAACGCATTGGATGATGCAGAAGACGATTGTCTATGGAATGACATGGATGACGTGCTACCTCTAAATATGTACAACGAAGATGAAGATGAAGAGAATCTTGCGATGATATCATTCATCCTGATGATTATGAAGCTTTATTCAGTGCTGAAGATGAACGGCGTGAACTTTTAGGATTTTAATGAACTTTTGTGTGTAAAATGTTTAAGATGTACCATGTACCGTAATTGCAATTTAAAGCTGTATTGCAGTAAATTTCTACTTCACTTTTTGTTTGCATAAATAAAAATTTGGTAATAACATCCGACTGCATCGAGATATTTTAATTATTAGGACACCAAGTTAGGGTCGAGAATAGCATATCCGTGCATCAGCAGTATATATGGACACTCACGCATATATTAATTTCATATATGGACTTGTCTTACCACTTACATACACATGCACATGAACAGATCAATATACTCTTTGATATAGCTACACATGTATGTGTAAAACCACATACAGACATACTCCGGTATGCAGTTTCACGGTCTAGATCCAAGGTAGGGGAAGGCTCCGGGTAAGGCTCCGGGTAAGGTGGAAAATGGGTAAGAATCGGTTGATGTTCACTACAGCTGTTTCAGGCATGTTTTTTTTATTAATGAAGAAATCAATTACATCATGAAAGAATACGTGTTGTTTCATGATTTAATTGATTTGTTCACCAATAAAAAACGCGTCTGAAGCAGCTGTAGTGAACCTAAACCCATCTGTGTTCTTACTTGTGTGTGTGTGTGTGTATGTGCGTGTGTGTGTGTGTGTGTGTGTGTGTGTGTGTGTGTGTGAGTCCCCGCTTGTGCGTTTCGTCACACTCCGTCGGTTACAACGACGAAGGTTCCACTTGATCCGATCAACAGCCTACTCGTGAAATTAACGTGCAAGTAGCTGAGCACTCCAGAGACACGTGTACCCTTAACGTAGTTCTAGGGGAAATTCAGCGTGACACAGAGTGTGACAAGGCGGGTCCTATGAAATACAGGTACAACAGAAACAGGAAGAAAGAATGAGAGAAAGTTGTGGTGAAAGAGTACAGTAGGGTTCGCCCCCCCCCCCTGCCGGAGCCTCGTGGAGCTTTAAGTGTTTTCGCTCAATAAATACCCACAACGCCCGGTCTGGGAATCGAAACCGCGAGTTCCCTGTCCTAACACGTGTATATATATATATATATATATATATATATATATATATATATATATATAGTGTACTGTTCCGTGATGGTAAAATCAACAAGCAAACTACTCCATCTAGTGAGAGATAAATATTATTAAAAAAACATGTTTCTATTAGTTTCATATATATATATATATATATATATATAATTATTATTATTATTATTATTATTTATTATGCCCCCTTTTATAGCCTAGCCAGGCTCATGGGCCCGGTTTCCCGGTTTCTATGGTGTATGTGTTCCCCCTTAGCTGGACGAGACGCCAGTCCATCGTAGCGTTACTCAGGAAACAGGAAGAAAGAGTGAGAGAATGTTGGGCGAAAGAGTACAACATGGGTCGCCACCCGCTGGAGCCTCGTGGAGCTTTTGGTGTTTTCGCTCAATAAACACATACAACGCCCGGTCTGGGAATCGAAACCGCGATCCTCCAACCGCGAGACTGCTAGGCCATTGCACCTCCACACACGCATATATATATATATATATATATATATATATATATATATATATATATAACAACGAGAGAAAAATGGAAAACAGGACAAGTAAATACCGAGAAAGACTCTTTATCGGTTGTCAGCTGTCTATCTACTCTTCATTTCGAGCATTCAACGACAATATGAGTCTTCAAAGACAGATGTTTCCAAAGTTGAGAACAAAAACATGAAGTGGAGACATACAAGGAAACCGAACGAAAACAAACATGGAAGGTCATTATACCAAAACAGGAGGAAAATAGTGAGCTCTTAGAGAAACATTTGTTTTGAAAAAAGAAAAAAAAACACGTCCGATCTTTTGAACGTCCATGCAGGAAAAGAAAGATGGTCACGTGAGGAAAGAAAGATGGACGATGGTCACGTGTGAGCGCAGATTCGATTCCCTACAATCTACGCAGATGTAATCACCTTGCATATACGTACAAAGAGATTACGAATAAACTCAGTGTCGTAATTAGAGTATGTGCCGCCTGGGGCATCTCTTGAGTTTGCACCCCCAGGCCTGTACCTCATACCTGTACAGACTTAATATGCAGCAGTCTCCAACATACAGCCCCATAAAAGCGACGCACGGGACAGATCACTCCCTCCACACAAGCTACACTACTGAAGAAACCCTATGTTACCAACCTGATCAATTGCAATACCAACAAGCTGTTATACACGCCATTCCCCACCTCAACATGTAAGTTAACTGGAAACCGGAAAATGATTTGTGTAAGTTATGTTTAATTCTGTTACCTCAAACTATAAAATGGGTTAATATGCTTTAGAAAATCTGTTACAATGAACTTGTAGTGAAACTACCTATCGTCTCTAATACCTATCGCCATTAGATACAAAACTGCTATCGCCATTCTTCTCATTTAAATATAAATAAACGCGAACGTAGGGGAAAACATTAACCTTGTCATCACGTGACTGATTATTATTCGAATCGGCAACTTCTTCGAACCGTTCCCGCCAGAACGCAAACTGACCAATCACGGCCCCTAATAAGGTCACGTGATAGAGTATATTTCTACCATCTGGTGAGCCAATAGTTTGTTATAAATAGCTTTAACTCGGCAGCCAAATTCGTCTCGGTCCAGTTTCTCTTTGAGAACTGTTCCGTGTACCACACGACAGCAGCAGCAGCCAGCGACCACTTCAGCAGCTTCGTCCAGCCACGATGACCTCCGCCGTCGCCATATCAGCAACAAGAGTCTACGACTACTAACCAGCACCTACCAAGCAGCCTCTACGCTACCAGCGTCAACACGATTTACTATGTACACCACACCAAACTCCGCGGCACATCTCTCTCTTCGATTCTGTTAGGTGACTCAGCTTCACCACGGTAAATAAACAGACAAGAGTTCTTAAACAGACAAGAAATTCTCAGCCAGCGACGAATATCTGTATAACAAGAATCACGGCCCGGCATCGATGCCACGACATCACAACTAGTGATCAGCACTGCCACACTTAGCCTCTCCTCACTTTCACATACAGAACTTTTCCTATAGTGTACTAACGAACTGGTATAATTGCTCACGTGTCATTTACTGACTCTCTTTCTCTCTGCTGTAATAACATACACACACATGTATCACTCACATACACACTTTTCTTTGTACGACGGCCTGTCTTTGATTATGTTTTTATATGTCGCATTCACACTCTCACACAGACATACATCTTTAACGCCATAATAAATATCTCTGTTATTTCATCTTATACGGTTGTGGTCTTTCATTACTGGTCATCTATGTTATCGTCGCATAACATATCATGTATATCATCATCTGATATATATTTGTATGTTCGACCGTGTGACACGTTCAAATAAAAGGAGTCCTCTGTTTTTCCATTCGTCACCATATCTCCTTTTTTGAGTTCGCACGGTCGTCTCTTACAAACTTTCAAAGCTTATCTTTGCTTTGATAATCAAAGATAAACTCCAGAGTTTTTGTGAAGGTCTGAAGTCAATCCGAAAAAGATATTTATAAAAGTGAATTATGTTAGTGATAACTAGTAGAAACAAAGCTGAATCTCGTCTTCTGTTTCGATAACACGCACTAAGCTAAGATGTGTATATACAAATTCATACATAGCCATTTACATACACACATACATGCGCATATTTATACATGTACATATATATGTACGAACGTATGCAAGCATGTATATATGGGTGTGTGCGTGCGCGCAGGTGTGTATGAAAACATCAACTTATAGATGATATTCACACTGA